>NC_142812.1:9942292-9968994 GCF_049724085.1 Artemia sp. Qi Xiang Cuo | reverse complement strand
TCTTTGTTTTCGGTTTTTACTATAGTTTCAAAAGATGCGGATTTCACGTATGTCCATAATTCTGGTTCTTGCTCTAATCTAGACCATGTGCTGGTCTCAAATGCAGCGTTATTACCACAGCCTGTTCATGTTGGATTGGATATGCCTATTAGTGACCATTTTTACATTTCTTTTTATTTAAATATTCAAATTTTATCTTTTAAAATTATCCATCTTTCTAGTCAAATTGTAAATAAAATGATCTGGGATCGGAAAAAAATGTGCAAATATCATGAAGAATTAGATGCTATTTTAGCTAAAATAATTGTAAATTATTTTAAGGATGTTGATCAAATTGATATTGATCTATTTTACCTTGAATTTGTTCATAGTTTAAAAGTCGGGGCTAATAAAGCATTTAGAACTGATTCTTTCCGTCGTGGATCTCGTGTTTTAGGTTGGAACCTTAACCCGATTTTAAAGTAAAGCCAAAAGAATGTATCTCAAGCTTGTTACCTTTGGAATTGCGCGGGAAAACCCCAATCTGGACCATTTTATGATGGTATGAAATTAACTAAACGCGTTTTTCGGGCCGAGTTGCGTTTGCATAATGAAATGATTAAAGATGAAATTGGTTCAAGGATTATTAGTGATAAGAATAAGCTTTGGATTTTTGTTAATTCTAGACGTTGTAATAATAATTGTTCACCAGATTCTAATAGTTCTCTGAATCTAGATGATTGGATAACTCATTATAATCAAGTTTTATCATCCGGTGATGCGGCAGTTGAATCACGGCTTGACTCTTTATTATCTGAAGAAATTTCAAAGCCCCGCCCAAATAGTAAAATATCTGTTTCTGTTGATGATGTAACGGTAGCAATTAAAGCTCTAAAAAGTAAGCATTCTTTTGATCATGATGGTATACATTCAAACCATAAAAAATGGGCATCCCCCAAAGCAATCCTTCTCCTCGCTACTCTTTTTATTACTATTCTTTCTTCTGGAGTTCTTCCAACTAGCTTTTCTCGTGCTACCACTTCACCCCTTTCAAAAAAAGGAGGGAATACGAATCGATGTTCTGATTACAGGCCGATTACTGTTTTGTGCCAGATTAGCAAAGTTTTTGAGTTAGTTTTATTAAAGTATTTGGAGTCTTGTAACCAAGGCCTGAATCAAATTGGGTTCCGTAAGGGTCTAAGTATGGATGTTGCTCATACCCTCCTTTCAAGAATAATATCCTTTTGTAAGCAATAGGATAGAGTTTATACACTTGCGTTAGATTTTGCGGTGGCGTATGATTCAATTATCCATTCTTGGGCTATGACTGCGCTTCTGAAGAATAATGTCCCACTACCAGTAGTTTTGGTTTTAAAAAAGTGGTATGGCTCCTCTCGTATTCGTATTAAGTGTAAGAATCGGTTTAGTGATTATAATGTTAAGTTATGTAGGGGGTTGAGACAAGGAAGCATTATTTCTCCTTTGATTTTCAATTTAACTGTTTCGGGGCTATTTGATCAAATTCAGTTGACTTTTATTTATGGTAAAGGTTATGTTCTGTCGTGGATTGCTTACGCAGATTTACTCCTTTTGAGTCGATCGCTTCAGTCATTTCAACAAAATGTAGATTTTTTAGCAAAGGTTTTTAGTGAGCATGGACTTCGTTTTCGCCCTAAAAAGTGTCAGTTTTTAGTTATTGGTCCTAAGGCTAATGATCTCGTTAATTCAGAAAGTTCTTTTCGGATTTATGATAGTATTTTAAAACCTTTGGAATCTTTTTTATATCTTGGTGTGCCTTATAGACCAACTTTGCTCTGTGCCGTGCTTCTATTTCTAAAGCAGTTAAAAGTAGAATAGTGTCTAGTTTCGGGGCTGTAATTTGTCTTCGCGATCTTCTTTCTCGGAAATCACTGGCTCGGGTATATAATACTGTCGCTTTGCCTCAGATTTTAGTTTTTTCATCGCTTCTCCCGTTTTTTAGAATTAGTAATATTCCGCATGTAAAAACCACATTTTTTTATTTTGCTAAGTTCCATTGCCGCTTTTCTAAATCTGAATCAAATACTTTTTTAATGAATGTATATAAAATAAAAAACCCTGTTGATGCTTTGGAGAAAAAGCAAAAGAATTTTTTATATAAATTAAATGTTTTTTCTCATAATTTATATAGGGCTGCGCACGAAGCTTAATTTATTTTATTTTTTTTAATTTTTGAATGAAGTCTTAATTTGTGTGGTAATTTTGATTGAAGGCGTTTGCGTATTTGTTGTTATATAGTTTAAAATAATTTTATGGCCTGTTGATTAGCGCTTATTATTTTTATTTATTTCTTTTTTACTCTTCGTATTCAGAGGAAATAAAAAGTTTGAATTGAATTGAATCAATCCTGGACAAAACCCCTTCAAAGGAAACTTACAGCCCTTGGCTTGAACAAAACTTTACTAAATCGATTTATCAACAAAAACAAAATACATTGCTTAAAGAAACTTGTTAAAAGAAACTTATTGAATACTTATTTTATAAGTATAACATAACTTATTTTGTAAGTGTAAAATAGAACATAATTTATAATAAATATTTCACAGTTAGGAACTATGGACTCATCATTAGCCCAAAGAATGCCTCCTCCAGGCTTTAATCAGCGATTCTGGTGCGAGAGAGGAGGGGCAACTAATTCTGGGCCATATACAAGATGTTTCATTTATAAAATATATGAAAGACACTGCTCACATTGGTAAATGGGAGCAGAGCTCGATATGTTGATTATACACAATTCAAACATAATACGTGAATAACGAAAAAACTCAAATAAAAGGTGGGGGACAATAGAAGGCCCCCCCCCCCCGCTCGAGAGCACTGCAACAAAAATATATCCAAAGCTAAAATTTATCATTCCTTAGTCCAAAAATACAGTCAAACGATAATTTTTAAAGTTCAAACTTAAAAAGGACAGCTATTTGGATATTTCTACTAGATTGAGTTTATCATAGGCAGCGCAACAGTGCTGCCTAAGTAAAGAACGTTGTTGGAACAATGTTTTATTTATTATTTTTTTTTCCATACCGGGGCACTTCATATCGAAGGAATTGTCGTAAAAACTTCGAAAAGGGCTCATTCGATTGGAAATTTGTGTGGCTAGGCCCCTTTTTAATAGTCGAAAGTGATCGGAGGGAAACTAGCCCTCCCTCACGCCCATCATTCCCCCAAACACATCCAATCAAAATTTTGAGATAGCCATTTTGTTCAGCGTAGTTGATCTCCACATAGAAAATACGTTTTGAGGAGGACACTCCCCCAGAACCCTCAGGGGAAGGGTTTTAAGTTATGCCCTGAGGGCCTATAAGAACGATGTTGGCACAATATATTATTGATTTTTTTTCCTTTAGAGCAGGATACTCCGTATCGAAGAAGTTGTCAGAGAAACTTCGAAAAGGGCTCATTCAATTGGAAATTGGAGTGGCTTGTGCCCTTTTTAACAGTCGAAAGCGATTGTAAGGCAACTCATACCCCTTCCACGCCCACCATTTCCCGAAACACATCCAATCAAAATTTTGAGATAGCCATTTTGTTCAGCGTAGTTGATTTCCAGATAGAAATTATGTTTTTGAGAAGGACACTTCTCACAGCCTTCAGGGCAAGGGTTGTAATTTATGCCCTGGGGGCATATAAGGTTTTTATAGAAGGCATTGTCGAAAAAACTTCAAAAATGCTCATTCGATTGTAAATTCAAAGGGCTAGTGCCCTTTTAAATAGCTGAAAGTGATTGGACGGTAACTAACCCCCCTCTCAAGCCCACCTTTTCCCCAAACACATCCAAACAAAAGGTGGGCGTGAGAGGGGGGTTAGTTGCCCTCCAATCACTTTTGACTATAAAAAAGGGCACTAACCCTTTGAATTTTCAATCGAAAGAGCCTTTTTTGAAGTTCCTACGACAAAGCTTTCTATAAAAAGCTTATTTACCCCCAGAGTATAACTTACAACCCTTTCCCTGAAAGCTGTGGGGGAGTGTCATCCTCTAAAACATAATTTCTACCTGGAAATCAGCTACGTAGAACCAAAAAACTATCTCAAAATTTTGATTGGATGTGTTTGGGGAAATGGTGGTCGTAGAAGGGGTGTTCGTTGCCTTTCACTTTTGACCCTTAAAAAGTGTACTAGAACTCTCGATTTCCAATCGAATGAGCCCCATTTGAAGTTTTTACGACGACCCTTTCCATATGAAGTGCCTCTGGGGAAAAGAAAATAATAAATAAATAAATAATAAAACATTGGAGCCGTATGGCCTTTACTATAGGCAACGCTATAGCGTTTCCTTTGATTTATTTTTTTTCCCAGAGGCATTTCATATGGAAGGGGTCGTCGTAAAAACTTCAAAGAGGGGCCATTCGATTGAAAATCGAGAGTTTTAGTGCCCTTTTTAAGGGTCAAAAGTGATTGGAAGGCCACGAACACCCCTTCCACGACCACCATTTCCCCAAACACATCCAATCAAAATTTTGAGATAGCCGTTTGGTTCTACGTAGTTGATTTCCAAATATAAATTATGTTTTTGAGGAGAACACCCCCCCCCCACAGCCCTCTGGCCAAAGGTTGTAACTTCTGCCCTGGGGGCATATTAGCTTTTTATAGCAAGCTTTGTCGTAGAAACTTCAAAAAAGGCTCATTCGATTGGAAATTCAAAGGGCTAGTGCCCTTTTTAATAGTCGAAAGTGATCGGGGGGCAACTAACCCCCCAATCGCGCCCACCTTTTCCCCGAATACATCCAATCAAAAGTTTGAGGTGGCCATTTTTTTCAACGTGGTTGAAAATTCAGGAAATTAGGTCTTTGAAGTTGACACCCCCCCCCCCCCCACAGACCTCAGGGCAAGGGATGTAAGTTGTGCCATGGGGGTATATAGGGTTTTTATAGAAAGCGTTGACGCAGTAGGTTTTAGACTTTTACAGTGAGGGAAGGAGGCGATACCCAAACTCTTGTTTGCAATAATTTTTGTTCGTTTCAAGCTTGATTTGCATATTCATTTTAAGTTTCACTCGTTTTAAGATTTATTTATTCATTTACATTAATATCTATTGTATGTTTGTTTCATTGATTGTTTATTTAACTTCTGTTCGTTTTAAGTTTCATTTATACTTCAATAGCAAAATATTTTTTTTTTTTCGTTTTAAGCTTGATTTTCATATTCAATCTAAGCATTATTCACTTTAAGATCTACTTATTCATTTATATTATTACTTATTGTAGGTTTTTTCCTATGATTGTTTATTTAATTTCTGTTCGTTTTGAGTTTCCTTTATTCTTTAATTGTAATTTCTTGTCGTTTTAAGTTTTAATTTTAACAAGTATTTGTATTTGCTGAGCTTAAGTTTAAAATGACCTATACTTTTCTTTGAGATACTTCTTTTTTGGAGTTTTTTTTTTAATTAATATTGAAAAAGAACCATTTTAAACTTGCAATGAATTATTATTAATCATTTCTCTATGATTAATTTAAAAAAAAAAATTTTCAACAAAATAATTTTTTTTTTAAGTAAAGAACTCCACTAAACCAAAATGAACAAAATAAAATCAAATAATCTACCAAGAATACAACAACTACAAACTAGTATCAATAAATAAATGAAACCAAAAACAAACAGAAATTAAAATAAATTACAGAGTCAAACTTAAAACGAGCAGAAATTAATATGAGTAGGGTTCTAAATCCTATGCTTTCTAAAAATGAGAATATAATTTTTACTTTACTGAAAAAAAATCAATTGAATTTACTGATAAAAATCTGCATTTTCAGTTTAATATACATATGCTGATATTTATTCCTTAAAATCTTAATTAATTTTCGGTTTCTTAAAGTGAGAAAAGTGAAAACATCTAAAAGAGTTTGTGTCTGTAAAATACAAATTATATTCTGGCTTTTAGAAATTTTATCGGAAATGTTTGGGGAAATGATGAGCGTGGAGGGAGGGATTTTCCCTCCGAACATTGTTGAGTGTTAAAAAGGGCAATAGGTCTTTCAATTTCCGATCGAATGAGTCCTTTTTGAAATTTTAACGACAAAGATTTCTATAAAAATACTATATGCCCCCAGGGCAGACCTTACAACCTTAAACATGATGGATGTGGGGGGGAGGGATTTTCATCCTAAAAGACCTAATTTCCAGAACTTTCAACTACGTTGAACAAAATGGCTATCTAAAAATTTTGATTGGACGTGTTTGGCGAAATGATTGGCGTGAGAGGGGGATTAGTTACCCTCCAATCACTTTTGACTATTAAAAAGAGCACTAACCCTCTCAATTTCCAATTGAATGAGAACCCTTTTGAAATTTCTACGACAACACTATCTATAAAAACCTTCTATGCTCCAAGGGCATAACTGAAAACCTTTGCCCTGGGGGCTCTGGAGGGTTTGTCATCCTCAGATACATAATTTTCAGAACTTTCAACTACGTTGAACAAAATAGCTATCTCAAAATTTTAAATGGATGTGTTTGGGGAAATGGTGGGCGTGGAGTGGGGTTAGGTGCTCTCCATTCAGTTTCGAGTATTAAAAAGGGCACTAGCCCTTTTAATGTCAAATCAAATCAGCCCTTTTTGAAGTTTCTGCGAAATACTTTCTATAAAAACCTTATATACCCCCAGGGTATAACTTACAACCCTTGCTCTGAGGGTTTTGATGAGTTTATCATCCTCAAATACCTAATTTAAAGAACTTTTAACTACGTTGAACAAAATGGCTATCTCAAAATTTGGATTGGATGTTTTTAGGGAAATGGTGGACGTGAGAGGGGGGTTAGATGCCCTCCAGTCACTCGACTATTAAAAAGAGCGCTAGCCCTTTCAATTTCCAATCGAATGGGCCCTTTTTGAAGTTTCCACAACAGTGGAAACTTCAAAACAGTTTCCTTTTTGAAGTTCCGCTTTCTATAAAAACCTTATACGCCACCAGGGTATAGCTTACAGCCATTGCCCTGAAGACTGTGGGGGGTTCATCATCCTCAAAGACATAATATCCAGAACTTTAAACTACGTTGAAAAAATGGCTATCTCAAAATTTTGATTTTATGGGTTTGGAGAAATGGTGGGCGTGAAAGGGGGTTAGTTGCCCTCCAATCATTTTCAACTATTAAAATGGGTACTATCCATTTGAATTTCCAATCGAATTAGCCCTTTTTTAAGTTTTTACGACAACGTTTTCTATAAAAAACCTTATATGCCCCTAGGGTATAAATTACAACCCTTGCCCTGAAGGCTATGGGAGTGGTGGTCGTCATCCTTAAAGACCTAATTACCAAAAGTTTCAACTACATTGATGAAAATGACCATCCAAAAATTTTGATTGGATATGTTTGGGGAAAAGGTGGGCCTGAGAGGGCGGTTAGTTGCCCTCCAATCACTTTCGGCTATTAATAGTTGCACTAGCCATTTGAATTCCCAATAGCATGAGCCCTTTTTCATGTTTTTACGACAAAGCGTATATGCCCCCAGGACATGTTTTATAACCCTTGCCCTGAAAACTGTGGGGGGATTTTCCTGCTCAAAGACATAATTTCCGAAACTTTCAACTGCGTTGAACAAAATGGCTATCTCAAAATTTTAATTGGATGTGTTTGGGGAAATGGTGGGCTTGGACCATTTTTGATGCATTTTTGATGTCTTTTCATGCTGCAGTCTTTTCAAAGATATTTGATTTTTGTACATAAATCACAATTGTATACCAGCGGTAAGATTTGGACCCATGCCTCCGAAGAGACTGGTGGCTAACACCAGCGCCTTGGACCACAAGGCCAGGCTGCCTCTCATAACAATATATGTGAATCCGGGTTGCAGCAGTAGGTAGCAACCTAGTAAGAAATGATCACGTCCAATGCTAAGAAATATAAAAACCCAGAACTCTAAAGATAGACTCAGATCAAAACAAAAGTATATCATTAGAACCACCTTGTCTGATTACATTAAAGAGCAAACTATAGTCTATAGTAACTGGAATCTGGGTTGCAGCGGTAGCTAGCAACCTAGTAAGAGTTACATTAAAAGACGATTATCCGGGTTGCAGCGGTAGCTAGCATCCGGGTTGCAGCGGTAGCTAGAAACCTAGTAAGAGACGATCACGTCCAATGTTAAGAAATATTTACACTAAAGAACGATCTCTCTCCCATAGTAACTGATGTGTTACATTAAAAGACGATCATTGGAATAAAAAGTTATTGCATGCATTGGACTTAGTTAGCTATTTGACCGTTTGAGGTTCGTCTCTTACTATTTCAAAGAAGAAAAAGCCATAGGCTTTTTCCTGTTTGTAATATTTTCCTGTTTTTTATCAGGGTTATAGAGGTATCCGGGTTGCAGCGGTCGCTAGCAACCTAGTAAGAGACGATCACGTCTAATGTTAAGAAATATAAAAACCCATAGTTCCTAAAAAAGGTTCCGGGTTGCAGCGGTAGCTAGCAACCTAGTAAGAGACGATCACGTCCAATGTTGATACAGTAAAGAATGATCTCTCGCCCATAGTAACTGATATATGATGGTTCCAGGGGTAGTTACATAAAGAACCGATATATCTCATCATAAATGGTGTTTGTCAATTATTACATTAAAAGAGGATAATTGGAATAAAAAATTATTGCATACATTAGACTTAGTTAGCTACTTGATCGTTTGAGGTTCGTCTCTTACTATTTCAAAGAAGAAAAAGCCGTAGTCTTTTTCCTGTTTGTAATATTTTCCTTTTTGTTTTCTGGGTTGCAGAGGTAGCTAGCAACCTAGTAAGAAACAATCACGTCTAATGTTAAGAAATATAAAAACCCATAGTTCCTAAAAATCTGGGTTGCAGCGGTAGCTAGAAACCTAGTAAGAGACGATCACGTCCAATGTTAAGAAATTTAAACACCCATAGTTCCTAACAGAGGAGTCAGATCAAAACAAAAAGTACATCATTAGAACCGCCTCGTCCGAAACCCCTATTTAAGAAACTTTATGTCCCTTGGCTTGAACAGCAAGGAAAATATATTGGCTTGAAAATTAAGAAAACTGGCAGCTACTACAGCATTCTGCCTAAACGAGAAATTTTTTCTTTTTTTCTTTTTCTTTTCCACAGATAGCTTGGCACTGGAACATCGTAGAGAGTTGTTCAATAGCTCATTTTAAAGGAAATGAATTGGGTTAAAAACCTTTTGTAACTAAAATAAATTATTTCTAAAAGAGAATAAATTTTTCCACCAAAAACTGCATTTTTGATGTCTTTTCCGGGTTGCAGCGGTAGCTAGCAACCTAGTAAGAGACGATCACGTCCAATGTTAAGAAATATAAAAACCCATAGTTCCTAAAAAAGGAGTCAGATCAAAACAAAAAGTACACCATTAGAACCGCCTTGTCCGAAACCCCTGTATAGGGAACTTTCTTTCCCTTGGCTTGAACAGCAAGGGAAATATATTGGCTTGAAAATCAAGAAAAGTGGCAGCTACTACAACATTCTGCCTAAACGGGATATTTTTTTCTTTCTTCTTTTCCACAGATAGCTTGGCACTGGATCATCGTAGAGAGTTGTTCAATGGCTCATTTTAAAGGAAATCTCTAGATCTAGCATATTTTGAACTTACTTTTTTTTTCAATCAATCATTTTTTACGTAAAACTTAATTTTTTATATACAATATTGACCAATGACGTCATAGTCGTTGGATGTAGTTAGTATTACATAATCCGGGTTGCAGCGGTAGCTAGCAACCTAGTAAGAGACGATCACCTCCAATGTTAAGAAACATAAAACCCCCCAACTCCTAAAAAAAGAGTCAGATCAAAACAAAAAGTACACCATTAGAACCGGCTTGTCCGAATCCTCTATAAAGGAAACTTACCGCCCTTTGGCTTGAATAACAAAGAAAATATATTGGCTTGAAAATCAAGAAAATTGACTTTTACCACGTTATTCTCCACAAACGAGATATTTTTTTCTTTCCGCTTTTTTTTTCTGCTCAGCTAGCTGGGCACTGGAAAATCATAGAGAGCTGTATAATAGCTCATTTTAAAGGAAATTGCAACATCTAGTCACTTTTGTATTTAAAAATAAAATACTTTTTAAAGTAGAATCAATTTTGTCAAAAAAATTGCATTTTTGATGTATTTTCATACTGCAGTCTTTTCAAAGATATTTGAATTTTGAAGCAATAAAACAGTCCATGTAATGAACTCTATAGTAATAATAGCTACTTGTCTCAATAGTAACCGAAACTCCTGGAACCAAAATTTTCTTTTTTGGCTTAATCGCTAAAATTATTATGTAAACTGCAAAAATATTTATGATACCTAATCAGTAATAGTAATTTTTTAATTTAAACAACAAAAATACATGAAAATTCTAAAATTAGTTTTGCTTTTTGTCTCCTGGAAGAAATTTTTTTTTCATCTCAGTTCAAATTTATTATTGTATCCTGGAACCAAGCTTTTTTTGGTTTGTAACCCGTAAAGTACATATCTCCATATTATTGTCTCATAATTGCAATTATTTTAGTTTTCAGTCCAGAATCACTAAACTTATTATGTAAACTGCAAAAATATTTATGATGTCTAACCAATAATACTAATTTTGTAATTCAAACAAGATAAATACCTGAAAATTTTTAAATTAGTTTTGTTTTATGCTAGGTTTTAGATACTCGACACGTGATTTTGTGTGCTTAATAATTTTAAACCTTGAAAAAATATGATCTCACGCGAGTGGAAAAAAAGAAAGAATAACCAAAAACAATATCAAAATAGAACAATCCAAATTTCTACTAATAGAAAACTTTACTACACAAAAAATAAAGCTAACATCCTGAAATATCAGAAAAGTTTATTTAAAAGAGATAAAAATGCCACCAAACGCAATAAAGCTCGAGCACGCGTAAGGATTGCTACTAAGATGTCTTGTGATCCAGGATTTAAGAAAATGAAATATGACAGAGCAAAACAGAGGTATCTTACGGATCAGGGGTATCGAGAAGGGAAAATTGAGACAGCGAAACAAAAGAGCAAGGAAAGGTATGATAACGATATAGATTACCGAAACAAACATAAGAAAAAAGTTGCTACCAGAATAATGGGTAGATACTGGGGTGACAAAAGCTATAATGAAAAAATTAAATTCTCTGCGAGGTTGTACCGAAGAACGCATAAGGACAAAGGAAAAATTACATTCAGAAATACAAGAAGATGGCAAAAATGCAGGCTGATCTTTGTAAATTGAGAAACATTTTACGCATGTTTTATCGGGATCACGAAAAGTATTCGAAATTACAGATTAAAATTCTATTTGAAAGAGAGGATGATGTTGAAAAGTCGGCTAGAAATGATTTGTCAAAGCTTCATGGCAATATCCAAAAGAAATGTTGTCAGTTTAACGAAAAGCTTCCAAGGTATGTATTGGCAACTGCGGAACAGTTTATAGATGCAATGGAAAATGTTCGACAACACAGTGAATATACGGAGGCGTACTTCTTAGAAAATTCGTATATTAATTTTGGAAGGAGCAATTGCAGTTTATGTAGCAGCAATAAAAATATATATACAAGCATACCTATCAACAGCGAAGGAAAAGCAATGTTTTTCAATTATGGCGAAAACGAGCCTGTTAGGGTTATTAGTAAATGTGTTTGTAAGACTAATGATTCAGAACAAATTCCTGGAACACCGACTCAAGAAAAAGCATTTCTAACTGTGTTTTAAACAGTTCGTTTAGTTCTACTGAATATTTGGCAAAAAATTCTCTGTGTAGTAGAACAAACTGTCCTGAAAAGTACGAGACAACTATTGAAAAATGCTCTAAAACTAGATCTGACAAGGAAATTATGATGGCTGAAGTCACCTATAACAATCTGAGTAAACATTCAAAACCAAAAATTGGGCAGCAGGTTACTTGGCAATGTCACCCTGATATCCGCAAGCTCTATCCGACGGATATTGAATTATGTCAAATTCTTTTTGATATCCTTGAAAACAATATAGCATTAAAATTTTCAACTGACAAAGTGGTTAATTTCTACCTTGGCGGCTTGGATTATTGTGAAATCAATTACAGGGACACAAGAAAGCATGGGCATTCGTTATACTGTAGCCCAAATGAGGGATGTCAGAGCTATTTGCGTTCTCTAAGGGCACTAGCTCCACATTTTCCTGTCTTGAACTGTTTCATTAATAGCGTATATAAGGCAGTATCAAAATGTAAGATTATACAACATATTAATCTACTAAAAGTCGAGGGCTCGTACAAGGAACTAAGTCATTACATAGAAGAAGTGTCAAGTAGACTCTGTCGTAATAATAGTCAAGACTTCATTTACGGTGATAGCAATATTAGAGTTTCTGTGGATGAAAATACAATAATAAAATTATTTGGTGAGAGCCTTGATAAGGTAGGTAACATTAGGGATGTATACCCCACAATGCATTGTGACAGTTGTGAGCAGATAAAGACAAAATACCAATTGAAGAGTCTAAGATCCCTTTCAAATAAGAAAGGTTTTGATGTAATGATGGCCACAATTTTAGAACACCTACAACAGGACATACCCAAAGATGACAGAGAAGAACTAATTCAATGTACAGGTTGGAAAGAGGATGTCATAGATTCATTCTTTTTCTGTGATTACTGTGCTGGGAAATGTTGAAAAGTCAGGAGAATGTCCGATCAGTATTAAATTTACAATAAAGAACGACCTCTTACCTATACTAAATTTTATATGCCGTCCAGGTTGCAGCGGTATGTTACAGTTGGAAAGTGTTCTGTGGAAAAGATTCCACAAATAGCTTGTCACTGGAACACTTTTAGAGAGTTGTTAAATGGCTCATTTTAAAGGAAATCTCTAGATCTAGTGCTATTTGTACTTAATTTTATTTAAATTAATTATTTTGTACGAAAAACTTAATTTTTGTATACAATATTGATCAATGACGTCCTAGTCGTTGGATGTAGTTAGTACATAAAGGCTCGATCATCGAATTTAAGCTGAAGTCAGTTGACATTAAACTGTTGTCAGTTTAATGAAAAGCTTCCAAGGTACGGATTGGCAACTGTGGAACAGTTTATTGATGCAATGGAAAATGTTAGACAACACAGTGAATATACGGAGGTGTACTTCTTAGAAAATTCGTATATTAATTTTGGAAGGAGCAATTGCAGTTTTTAAATTAAAAGACAATCCTTGGAATAATAAACCCTTGCATACATTGGAGTTAGTTAGCTACTTGATTGTTTTAGGTTTGTCTCTTACTATTTCAAAGAAGAAAAAGCCGTGGGCTTTTCCTGTTTATAATCTGGTTATTATCCGGGTTACAGCGGTAGCTAGCAACTTAGTAAGAGACGATCACATCTAACGTTACATTAAAAGACGATCTTGAGAATAACAAACCATTGCATACATTGGACTTAGTTAGCTACTTGGTTGTTTTCAGTTAGTCTCTTACTAATTTCAAAGAAGGAAAAGCTGTAGGATTTTTTCTGTTTGTAATCAGGTTATTATTAATGGTTAACGGTTCAGGTTATTAAAGTATTCGGGTGTCAGATGTAGTTGGACGCCTAGTAAGAGACGATTACCCCTTAAAGTAAAAAATATATATATATATATATATATACAAATAAAGAGCCCATAACTCCTAAGATTATAATCAAATCAAAAAATAAAGTATACTATTAGAACCGCACTGTCCAATACCCCTATATATTTACATTAAAAGACGATCACTGAAATAACAAACCATTCCATACATTGGACTTAGTTAGCTACTTGATTTTTTGAGTTTCGTCTCTTACTATTTAAAAGAAGAAAAAGCCGTAGGCTTTTTCCTGTTTGTATTTATAGTTAAAAAACGAACTCAGGTCCAAAGAAACTGAACCCTGTGGTTCATTCATATTATCTTCATTATTTTAGCTAGAACGAAAATAAACAAGTTTCTTTTTCAAATTTTAAATTGAAAAGATAGTGCTTTTAATTCAACATATTAAAAGTTCTCCCCGACAGGGAATCGAACCCCTTACTTCCAGGTAACAAGTAGCCATACTTACCAATAGATTATCGAAGACTTAGAACATAAAAGTTACATATAAGATATGATAATAATTTTTTAATCCAGGTTTCATAAAGGCTCGATCATCGAATTTTTACATTAAAGAACGAACTTTAGTCCATGGTTTATATTAAAGGACCATCATTAGAAAAGCACATCATTGCATATATTGGACTGAGTTAGTTTTTCAGTTTAGAATCGCTAAAGTTTTACATTAAGGATCTATCTCATAGTAACTAATGCAACGGGAAAAAGAAATCCGGGTTGCAGCGGTAGCTAGCAACCTAGTAAGAGACGATCACCTCCAATGTTAAGAAATATAAAACCCCCCAACTCCTAAAAAAAGATTCAGATCAAAACAAAATACAGTAAAGAACGATCTCTCATCCATAGTAATCATTACGCCGTGACGTCATAATTACTATATAAGAAACGTCAAAACTGTAAATGGTCTCATTCATGAATACATAATGGCTAGATCAAAGCAAGCTACACGCAAGTTAAAAAAACAGTACTACAAAAAAAAACAGGGATAGTATCTCGAAAAGAAAAATTATAATAAAGAACAACCTTTTTCCTATACTAAATTTTATAGGCCGCTTAACTATAGCATAGGCTAGTACAGTTATTATATTTAAGGCCAATATATTAAAAATTTCCACTAAAAGACGGTCATTGGAATAAAAACCCAATACATACATTTGATTTAGTTAGCTATTATAATAAAGAACGAATATTTTACCGATTATCTACTAATAAACATATATGACGTAATAAGTGACATGACGTAATATCTAAAACCTATTGTGTACTAATAACCATATATGACTTAATGAGCGACGTGACGTACAAATTGAAAAAATTAATTTTTATTTTATTTTCGTTTTTACTTCAGAATCGCTAAAGTTATAAACTGCAAAAATATTTATGGTGTCTGATTTTACAGTAAAGAACGAACCTTAGCCCATAGTAGCAGAAATAAGAATATCTAGGTTGCAGCGGTAGCTAGCAACCTATTAATTACATAATCCGGGTTGCAGTGGTAGCTAGCAACCTAGTAAGAAACACCAAATTATAAGATGATCATTAGAAGAACAAACCATTGCTTATATTGGACTTAGTTAGCTGCCTGATTCTTTGAGGTTCGTCTCTTACTATTCCAAAGAAGAAAAAGCCGTAGGCTTTTTCCTGTTTGTAATAATACATTAAAAGATAACCATATGTGACGTAATAAGTGAATGCAATATTTATACACGTTCTTTCGACAAGTATTGCATTAAACAACGAGCTATAACCTATAGTAATCCGGGTTGCAGCGGTAGCTAGCAACCTAGTAAGAGACGATCACATCCAATGTTAAGAAATATAAAAACCCATAGTTCCTACAATCCGGGTTGCAGCGGTAGCTAGCAACCTAGTAAGAGACGATCACGTCCAATGTTAAGAAATATAAAAACCCATAGTTCCTAACAAAGGAGTCAGATCAAATTCAAAAGTACACCATTAGAATCGCCTTGTCCGAAACCCCTGTATAGGAAACTTTCTGTCCCTTGGCTTGAAACAGCAAGGGAAATATATTGGCTTGAAAATCAAGAAAAGTGGCAGCTATTACAACATTCTGCCTAAACGGGATATTTCTTTTTTCTTCTTTTCCAGAGATAGTTTGGCACTGGAACATTGTAGAGTGTTGTTCAATGGCTCATTTTAAAGGAAATTAATTGGGTTAAAAATCTATAGTAACTAAAATAAATTATTTCTTAAAGAGAATAAATTTTTCCACCAAAAACTGCATTTTTGATGTCTTTTCACACTGCAGTATTTCAAACATTATACCAGCGGTTAGATTTGAACCCACGCTTCCGAAGAGATTGGTGGCTAACACCAGTGCCTTGGACCACTCGGCCAGGCTGCCTGTCATAAATAATATATATGTGAATCTGGGTTGCAGCAGTAGCTAGCAGCCTAGTAAGAGACGATCAGTCCAATGCTAAGAAATATAAAAACCCAAAACTCCTAAAAATAGAGTCAGATCAAAACAAAAGTACATCATTAGAACTACCTTGTCTGAAACCCTACTAGATAAATAATGAATGTCGTCATAGTTTTATATTAGAGCTATGACGTGAATAGAAAAACACGACATTATATCGTGGTTTCTGAAGACGTCATGAAATAATACCTTTGCGCCATGACGTCATGAAATAAAATCATTACGTCGTGACGTCATAATTACTATATAAGAAGCGTCAGAACTGTAAATGTTCTCATTCATAATTAGATAATGGTTAGATCAAAGCAAGCTATACGCAAGTTAAAAAAACAGTACTACACACACAACAGAGATAGTATCTTGAAAAGAGAAAAGCAAAGGTATTCAACCGACCACGCGTATCGAGATGCGAAAATTGATAGTGACAAACAGCGTTATTATAATGATGTAGTTTATAGACATAGGAAAATTGAGACAGCCAAACAAAAGATCAAGGAACGGATCGATAATGATGAAGATTACCGAATCGAATATAAGAAAAAAGAAAAGCAAAGGTATTCAACCGTCCAGGTGTATCGAGAAGTAAAAATTGAGACAGCCAAACAAAAGATCAAGGAGCGTTATCAAAATGATAAACTTTATAGAGAAGCAACAAATGAGCAGGCTACACAAAAGATCAAGGAGCGTTATCACAATGATGAAGATTACCGAAAAATATATATAAGAAAAAAGTTGCTACCAGAATAATGGGTAGATACTGGGGTGACAAAAGCTATAATGAAAAAATTAAATTCTCTGCGAGGTTGTACCGAAGAACACATAAGGACAAAGGGGAAAATTACATTCAGAAATACAAGAAGATGGCAAAAATGCAGGCTGATCTTCGTAAATTGAGAAACATTTTACGCATGTTATACCAGGATCACGAAAAGTATTTCAAAATTACAGATTAAAATTCTCTTTGAAAGAGCGGATGCTGTTGAAAAGTCGGCTAGAAATGCTTTGGCAAAGCTTCATAGTAATATCCAAAAGAAATGTTGTCAGTTTAATGAAAAGCTTCCAAGGTATGGATTGGCAACTGCGGAACAGTTTATAGATGCAATGGAAAATGTTCGACAACACAGTGAATATACGGAGGCGTACTTCTTAGAAAATTCGTATATTAATTTTGGAAGGAGCAATTGCAGTTTATGTAGCAGCAATAAAAATATATATACAAGCATACCTATCAACAGCGAAGGAAAAGCAATGTTTTTCAATTATGGCGAAAACGAGCCTTTTAGGGTTATTGGTATATGTGTTTGTAAGACTAATGATTTAGAACAAATTCCTGGAACACCGAATCAAGAAAAAAGCATTTCTAACTGTGTTTTAAACAGTTCTTTTAGTTCTACTGAATATTTGGCAAAAAAATCTCTGTGTAGTAGAACAAACTGTCCTGAAAAGTACGAGACAACTATTGAAAAATGCTCTGAATCTAGATCTGACAAGGAAATTATGATGGCTGAAGTCACCTATAACAATCTGAGTAAACATTCAAAACCAAAAATTGGGCAGCAGGTTACTTGGCAATGTCACCCTGATATCTGCAAGCTCTATCCGACGGATATTGAATTATATCAAATTCTTTTTGATATCCTTGAAAATAATATAGCATTAAAATTTTCAACTGACAAAGTGGTTAATTTCTACCTTGGCGGCTTGGATTATTGTGAAATCAATTACAGGGACACAAGAAAGCATGGGCATTCGTTATACTGTAGCCCAAATGAGGGATGTCAGAGCTATTTGCGTTCTCTAAGGGCATTAGCTCTACATTTTCCTGTCTTGAACTGTTTCATTAATAGCGTATATAAGGCAGTATCAAAATGTAAAATTATACAACATATTAATCTACTAAAAGTCGAGGGCTCGTACAAGGAACTAAGTCATTATATAGAAAAAGTGTCAAGTAGACTCTGTCGTAATAATAGTCAAGACTTCATTTACGGTGATAGCAATATTCGAGTTTCTGTGGATGAAAATACAATAGTAAAATTATTTGGTGAGAGCCTTGATAAGGTAGCTAACATCAGGGATGTATACCCCACAATGCATTGTGACAGTTGCGAGCAGATAAAGACAAAACACCAATTGAAGAGTCTAAGATCTCTTTCAAATAAGAAAGGTTTTGATATAATGTTGGCCACGATTTTAGACCACATACAACAGGACGTACCCAAAGATGACAGAGAACAGCTAATTCATTGTACAGGTTGGAAAGAGGATGTCATAGTTTCATTCTCTGTCTGTGATTACTGTGCTTGTAAAATGTTGAAAAGTCAGGAGAATGTCCGATCAGTATTAAATAACCTTCATATCGACTGTACACCGGAATGCATAAAGTCTTTAAATAATTTTGAAATGGCAATGATTCGATTTGTAATGCCTTGTCTTACGATCGCCAGATTAGGACAGGTAACTGAATTGAAGAGACCTAGAACAGAACTTGTTGACGCTCTTAAGGGGAGAATAGTATATCTACCTGTTGATTTGCAAGCAAATGCAGATATTCAGCCTGAAAAACTTCTTAACATTGATAGTTTTGTAGTCATTGTCAATGGTCAGCCTACTTACAACAAGAGTGTTTGGACTGCACTAATAGATCTGAGAAAAGTCCATGGAGCAATGTTGTGGTTAAGAGAGAACAACAGTCTCTATAAAAAAATACGTGCATACACCCTAGAAGATTTAAATAAAATACATGAAGCACGTCTTGCTGAAAAAGCGGTTGGTGTTGATAATTTACCTTAAAGACCGGAACCTGCAATCCTTCAGAAACTGACAGAAAGTGCAAAATCTACATTGGTTGAACATTTTTCTGTCCAGCCTCTCAGTTCAGCGGTTCCAAAAGACTTCATTGAAGATTTTAAGCAGATGAAAGATCTTGGTACTGACCAATTTCAAATCAAGAAACTAAAAGGGGAGAGCGAAGACTTATTGCAGGAAGAACTTGATCTAAAAGTGTTTCCAAATCTTTTCCCGAAAGGCAAATATGGCTTGCGTGACGAGGCAAGACCATTTCGGATTAGGAATGCAGAATATTTTAAATCAAGGCTTCTTAGCAGACATACTAAGTTTCGTCTTGACAAACAGTTTCTTTTTCACAGCTTCCAATTGCAAGAATTCTCTTACATCTGTAATAGCGTCGGTCATATGTTGCGGAATGTTAAAGCAAATCAAAATGCTCGTCAATTTATAGACAGGCTTCATTCCCGTGATGGAGAGATGGAAGTGACTTTGTTTTCTGTTCAATCAAAAATCAGAGGATCTCAGCAGTATTTTCAATCTCTTTCCTATAAAGTAAAGTCAATGATTGAGCAATTGGGTCCACCTACTTTGTTTCTGACAGTTTCATGTGCTGAGTGGTACTCTCCTGAATTTATTGACTACTCACGGACTGTCCATGAAAACGTACCTGGTGTGGCGAAAATGTCCGCAGCAGAGTTGACGCGTCTAGATCCAGTTGCAGTTTCCATTCACTTTGACAAGAAACGGACAACTATATTTACTGAGCTAATTTGTTCAAAGACGAATCCTTTATTTGGTAAAATTAAAGATCATTTCTGACGTATCGAATATCAGAAACGAGGTGCGCCTCATGTACATTGTGTATTGTGGATTGAATATGCTCCTATTATTGGGAAATCAACAGCGTCTGAAGTGATTCAGTATATCAATAGTATTATAACTTGTGAAATACCAAATAGATTGACTAGTCCCACTCTTCACAAACTGGTCAAAGACCATCAAGTGCACCGCTGTTATACATACTGTCAAAGAAAATATAAGAGAAAAAGAGGAAGATGAGTTACGTATTGTAAGTTTGGCTTTCCTCGTCCTACAAAGGAACGAACAGAATTATATGACATTCTTGACTGCTTGGCTCATGGTACAAACTGTAAAAAGCCAAGAAAAAGAATATATCATCTGCTTCGAAGAGATGACGAGCGTTATATAAATGACTATTCTCCTGCGTTACTTATTGCTAATCAAGCAAACATTGATGTTCAATATATTGGCCTTTTGGGCTCTAAATTACCGTATTACATTACCGATTACATGACAAAAGCAGAGAGTGTCGAAATAGAAGCAATGTGGGAGGCAGTCAATAATGCATGCAAAAGTCTTGGTCAACGAACTATGTCCTACTTGTTGAAGTCCATAAAAACCCGTCAAGTTGGAGCAGTTGAAGCTGCTGATAGGCTTCTTGGTACTAAATCGTATAGTATTTCTAGGCAATTTAGATATATTGACCTTGCGAAAAAGAGAGAGGTGAAGAGGACACTGAGAAGGTATGAGGAGCTTGAAAAGCTTGCTAAAAATGATCCACAGAGTAGTGATTTGTACATTGCCCACTGGGTTATTGATATCTACCCTAAAAGACCGGAACATATGGAAAATATCAGTCTTTTTCAGTTATTGTCTCGGTATGAAGGGGAGTGTAATGGTACTGATGATAATATGATGTTAACTGACGGGTCCTTCTACCTCAGAAAAAGGCTTTTTAAACCGTATATCATACAGCACAGAAAGGTAAACCCATTTGAAACTGACGAGAAGAAAAATACTTACTATGGAGATCTTTTAAAATTGTTTAAACCTTGGCGAAATGAAAATGAACTTGTAGTAAGTGGAAATAGCAACTACGAAACCTACTGTGTTGAAAGTGTAAACTATCCCGACATGGTAGCTTACCACGAAAAATTTGTTGTTAAGAGGAAAAGCGATATAGAATTTGAAGAAAGGGTCCGAGAACGTGCAAAAGAAATTCTGAAGGCAGAAAATATTGATGAAAACAATGAAGATGACCCAAAAAATGCAATTCAGGGAGGATTCATTCACAGAGCAGCAGATGCTATGGAGGATTTGTTAGACGCAAACAAACAGATTTTAAATGGTGACACCGAAGACAGGTTGAAAAATGATTCTGAGTCGCTCAATATTGATCAAAAGAGAGTTGTTGACAAAATTTTAGACTCAGTTACCAAGCGCAATGGTGCAACATCTTTGAAGTTAATTGTATCTGGATGTGGGGGTACAGGAAAATCTAGGGTTATCAGTGTCGTGAAAAAACTACTTTGCAACAAGTTCAAGAATGAAGATTGTCCCGTTTTAATTATGGGACCTACTGGTATTGCTGCACATAGCATAAATGGTTTAACAATACATAGTTGTTTAAGTTTAGCTATTAATCAGGAAAACACCGCAAAATACACACCTCTCTCCACTGAAAAACTTCTCACTTTGAGAAAGACACTTAAGGAGACAAGAGTTTTTATTATTCATGAAATTTGTATGGTTTCATCTCTTCTTTTAACATACATTCATTTAAGATTATCAAAAATATTGCCATTTGATTTGCCAATGCACAATACTAACTGCGTATTTTTGGGAGATTTTCTTCAATTAAGACCAGTAATTGGTAATCCTCCTTATATACCCCTCACACGACTAGAAGTAAAAAACAGGATCGGATCAGTTGGTACTTTTAACCACTGGCATCTATTTGAGTATGAGGAAATAAGCATAAATGTGAGACAAAAGATGGATAAGAGTTATGCTAATACACTTGCTGAAATTAGACAGGGGTTTTGCACTGATGAAAATTTGAATAGTCTTTACAAGAGAAAAATTGGTAACTCGTACAGAGCTTCAAATGACGAAATAATAGATCTTTACTCAAAATTGTAAGAAAAGGGAAATAGACCTGTCATTCTTATGCCCACCAATGAAAATTTTTTGGTAGTTAACGCGTTGCTTCTTGCAAAAATCTTCTTAGACTACTTTAATTTCTCTGAAGCTAATCGACTTTCTTCAGTTTTTGAAGACAAACGAATCGAACAGAAGGCTCCAAACACTGTTTTAAACTTTTGCAACGATAGAAAAATAACAGCCGGTTCTTTCATGAGCTTGTTGCTTCCAGTAGGTGCACATTCAATACTCCAAAGAAATATTTGTGTTGCTAAGGGGCTAGTAAATGGATCAATGGGTACAGTAACAAGCTTCAAGTTGCGACCAAACGGAGAAATAATTGGAGTTCTTGTAAAATTTGATGGACTGGAACTTCCGGTTAAAATTGGCAGAGAAACAGTGCGCTTTGAAGTTTTAAAGCAGGTCTTTTACACGCGAAGACAGTTTCCTCTTCAACTGGCCTTTGCCATTACAATACACAAGTCCCAAGGACTAAGTTTACAGTGTGCAATTGTTGACGCAGGTAATCGTTGCTTCGGTCCAGGTATGATGTACGTTGCTCTTTCCCGTGTGACCACTGGTGCCGGTTTACATCTAGTAGAATTTGATAAGACAAAGATGTATTGCGATGTTGATGCTTTAATTGAGTACAACCGTTTGAGACAAATTTATAGAACAGATCTTCCATTGTTTGATTTCCCAGAAAGGCAACTCAGAGGTACACCAGATGAAGTATGTATAACAAATGAAGTAAATTCTAAAAGAAAACAGACTCAAGGAAAAAAAAATTCCATTGTTGGAGGTCCCAGAAAAAGAATGAGAAGCCCTTCAGTTGAAGAACCCTTATTAATAGAAATTTATCCCAAAAATAAAAAAAGGATAACTAGTGTCGGACCGGTGGTGTCAACAAAAGAGAAAAATTAAATATTAATGCGATTTTTGATCACAGTGATATATTTCGTGTCATTCCACCGGCCCAAGATCGTCAAGAACAACACAAAAATGCTAATAATGCAAATGCACCAGCAAGTGCATATGTTACTCTTGATAGTAATAGAAAGGTATCAAGAATTATACATGCTGACTGGAATCAAGCAGAAGCTAATATATTTCTATCTGGATACGCAGGCATTTACAGTAAAGAACGATCGCTCATGCATAGTAACTGATATATGGTGGTTCCACGGGTAGTTACTTGTGGTTCGTCTCTTACTATTTCAAAGAAGAAAAAGCCGTAGGCTTTTTCCTGTTTGTAATGATATAGCATAAAACGAATTCCAAGTTGTAACTGACGTCATCCTGGTTGTTATAGTAAAGAACGAACTCTTGCCCTTAGTTACCTACTATGTCATGTCAAATTAGCTAATTAATTTCATCTAATTTTGTTGAAAAATAATTCCCACACCGGGATTTGAACCCAAGACAATTAATTGAAAGCCAACTACCCTAAACCATTAAACCATATGAGATATATATTGTTTATGCTCATTAATTAAGCTAATTATTTGTTTTATGATCTCTTATAGCATATATTTCATCGGATATAGCTGAAACCTAGTAAAGAACAAACCATGGCACATAGTAACTATTTCTGGGTTGCAGCGGTAGCTAGCAATCTAGTAAGAGACGATCACGTCCAATGTTAAGAAATATAAAACCCCATAAATCCTAAAAAAAAGAGTCAGATCAAAACAAAAATTAAACCATTAGAACCGCCTTGTTCGAAACCCCTATAAAGGAAACTTACTGCTCTTTGGCTTGAATAACAAAGAAAATATATTGGCTTGAAAATCAAGAAAATTGACTTTAACCACGTTACTCTCCACAAACGGGATATTTTTTTTTCCGCTTTATTATTATAATATAGAACGACCTCTTGCCTATACTAAATTTTATACGCCACTTAATTATAGTATAGGTTAGTAATTCAACAGATAGCTTTGCACTGAAACATCGTAGAGAGTTGTTCAATGGCTCATTTTAAAGGAAATTAATGGGGTTAAAAATCTTCTGTAATTAAAACAAATCATTTTTATTACATTAAGGAAGTTTAATTATATTCCTTAAGAAATCATCATAAGTAAAAATTTCCCATACGGAAATTGAACTCAAGCCAACTGGGTGAGAGCTATCCCAACCTCTATACCACCTAGGATATATTAATATCCGATTAATGAAGTTTATGTTAAAGAACAAATTATAAACGTAGTTAGCTGTCGGATTATTTGAAGATCGTCTCTTACTATTCCAAAGAAGAAAAAGCCGTAGGCTTTTTCCTGTTTGTAATTTATAATCCGGGTTCAAGCGGTAGTTATAGTATCCGGGTTGCAGCGGTAGCTAGCAACCTAGTAAGAGACAATCACGTCCAATGTTAAGAAATATAAAAACCCATAGTTCCTAACAAAGGAATCAGATCAAATTCAAAAGTACACCATTAGAACCGCCTTGTCCGAAACCCCTGTATAGGAATTACAGTAAAGAACGATCTCTCGCCAATAGTAACTGATATATAGTGGCTTCAGGGGTAGCTACAAGTACATAAAAGGATCGATATGGTTCATCGTAAATGCAGAATATGTAAGTTTCATCAGATATAATTTCATGATCAAGATTGATCAATGACGTCATTATCATAGGTATTACCCAGATTGTCTCTTACTATTTCAATTAAGAAAAAGCCATAGGCCTTTTTCTGTTTGTATCCGGGTTGCAGCGGTAGCTAGCAATCCGGGTTGCAGCGGTAGCTAGCAACCTAGTAAGAGACGATCACGTCCAATGTTAAGAAATATAAAAACCCCTAGTTCCTAACAAAGGAGTCAGATCAAAACAAAAAGTACACCATTAGAACCGCCTTGTCCAAAACCCCTGTATAGGAAACTTTTTGTCCCTTGGCTTGAACAGCCAGGAAAATATATTGGCTTGAAAATCAAGAAAAGTGGCAGCTACTACAACATTCTGCCTAAACGAGATATTTTTTCTTTTTTTCTTTTCCACAGATAGCTTGGGACTGGAACATCGTAGAGAGTTGTCCAATAGCTCATTTTGAAGGAAATTAATTGGGTAAAAAATCTATAGTAACTAAAATAAATTATTTCTAAAAGGGAATAAATTTTTCAACCAAAAACTGCATTTTTGATGTCTTTTCACACTGCAGTCTTTCAAACATAATCGTATACCAGCGGTAAGATTTGAACCCACGCCTCCGAAGAGACTGGTGGCTAACACCAGTGTCTTGGACCATTCGGCCAGGCTGCCTCTTATAATTTGGGTTGCAGCAGTAGCTAGCAACCTAGTAAGAGACGATCAGTCCCATGCTAAGAAATATAAAAACCCAAAACTCCTAAAAATAGAGTAAGATCAACACAAAAGTACATTATTAGATTACAGTAAAGAACGATCTCTCGCCAATAGCAACTGATATACGGTGGCGCCAGGGGTAGCTACAAGTACATAAAAGGATCGATAGGGTTCATCGTAAATGCCGAATATGTAAGTTTCATCAAATATCCGGGTTGCAGCGGTAGCTAGCAACCTAGTAAGAGACGATCACGTCCAATCCGGGTTGCAGCGGTAGCTAGCAACCTAGTAAGAGACGATCACCTCCAATGTTAAGAAATATAAAACCCCCCAACTCCTAAAAAAAGAGTCACATCAAAACAAAAAGTACACCATTAGAACTGCATTTTCCGAAACCCTTATAAAGGAAACTTACCGCCCTTTGGCTTGAATAACAAAGAAAATATATTGGCTTGAAAATCAAGAAAATTGACTTTAACCACGTTATTCTCCACAAACGGGATATTTTTTTCTTTCCGCTTGATCTTTGTTCTCAGCTAGCTGGGCACTGGAAAATCATAGAGAGCTGTATAATAGCTCATTTTAAAGGAAATTGCTACATCCAGTGCCTTTTGTAATTAAAAATAAAATAATTTTTAAAGTAGAATCAATTTTGTCAAAAAAATTGCATTTTTGATGTATTTTCATACTGCAGTCTTTTCAAAGATATTTGAATTTTGAAGCAATCAAACAGTTCATGGTAATGAACTCTATAGTAAAAATAGCTACCTGTCTCAATAGTAACCGAAACTCCTGGAACCAAAATTTTCTTTTTTGGCTTAATCGCTAAAATTATTACGTAAACTGCAAAAATATTTATGATGCCTAATCAGTAATAGTAATTTTTTAATTTAAACAACAAAAATATATGAAAATTCTAAAATTAGTTTTACTTTTTGTCTCCTGGAAGAAAATTTTCTTTCATTTCAGTTCAAAGTTATTATTGTATCCTGGAACCAAACTTTTTTGGTTTGTAAAACGTAAAGTACGTATCTCCATATTATTGTCTTGTAATTCCAATTATTTTAGTTTTCAGTTCAGAATCGCTAAACTTATTATATAAACAGCAAAAATATTTATGGTGTCTAACCAATAATAGTAATTTTGTAATTCAAACAAGATAAATACCTGAAAATTTTAAAATTAGTTTTTTTATGCTAGGTTTTAGTTACTCAACACGGGGTATTGTGTACTTAATAATTTTAAACCTTGAAAAAATATGGTCTCGCTTGAAAAGAAAAAAAAGAAAGAATAACCAAAAAAAATATCAAAATAGAGCAATCCAAATTTCTACTAATAGAAAACTTTACTACACAAAAAATAAAGCTAACATCCTGAAATATAAGAAAAGCTTATCTAAAAGAGATAAAAATGCCACCGAACGCAATAAAGCTCGAGAACGCGTAAAGATTGCTAATAAGATGTCTTGTGATCCAGGATTTAAGAAAATGAAATATGACAGAGCAAAACAGAGGTATCTTACGGATCAGGGGCATCGAGAAGGGAAAATTGAGACAGCCAAACAAAAGAGCAAGGAACGGTATGATAATAATAAAGATTATCGAAACGAACATAAGAAAAAAATTGCTACTAGAATAATGGGTAGATACTAGGGTGACAAAAG
>NC_142812.1:9904027-9941792 GCF_049724085.1 Artemia sp. Qi Xiang Cuo | reverse complement strand
TGACAACGCCTACCCCTGGGCCTTGGTGGGCTGTGTCGACACCGGAGTTTTTTGTTATCAGAACTTTGAACTATTTTAACAAAACGTATATCTCAAAATTTTTATCTGATACATTTAGGGCGTGGAGGAGGGAGAGTGCTAGTTACCCTTCAATCTCTTTTGACTCTTAAAAAGTGAACAAGAACTTTCAATTTTCAATCAAATGAGCCCTCTCTAAAATTTATACGAGCATCCTTTCCATAAGAAATAATATGAAGGATTCGGAGAATCCTTAAATTTCAACCCTTGCCCTGAGGGCTTTGGGGGAGTTGTAATCCACAAAGATCTAATTTCCAGAACTTAAAACTATGTTTAATAAGATGGCTGTCTTAAAATTTTGATTGGATGTCTTTGGGGAAAAGGTGGGCGTGAAAGGGGGTTAGATGCCCTTTAATCACTTTCGACTAATACGAAGGGCACTATCCCTCGGAATCTCCAATCGAATGAGCCTTTTTTGAAGTTTCTACGACACTGCCTTCTATAAAAACCTTATATGCCCCCAGGGCATAACTTAAAACCCTTGCCCTGAGGGCTGTGGGGGAGTGTCCTCCACAAAACATATTTTCTATCTGGAAATCAACTACGCTGAACAAAATGGCTATCTCAAAATTTTGATTGGATGTGTTTGGGGAAATGATGGGTGGGGGGGGGGTCTAGCTGCCCGCCAATCACTTTCGATTATTAAAAAGGGCACTAGCCCTTTGAATTTCCAATTGAATGTGCCTATTTTGAAGTTTATACGACGACGCCTTCTATAGAAATCTCATATGCCCCCAGGGCATAACTTAAAACTCTTGCCCTGAGGGTTTTGGGGGATTGTCCTGGTCAAAAACATATTTTATATCTCGAAATCAACTATACTGAACAAAAAGGCTATCTCAAAAGATCGATTCGCTGTGTTTGGGGAAATGATGGGCGTGGGGGGGGGGGGGCGCTAGTTGCCCACCAATCACTTTCGACTATTAAAAAGGGCACTAGCCCTTTAATTTCCAGTCGAATGAGCCTGTTTTGAATTTTCTACGACAACGCCTTCTATAAAAACATTATGTCTCCAGGGCATAACTTAAAACCCTTGCCCTGTGGGTTCTGGGGGAGTATCATGTACAAAAACATATTTTCTATCTTGATATCAACTATACTTAACAAAATGGCTATCTTGAAATTTTTATTTGATGTGTTTGGAAAACGGAGTGAATGGGGGGGGGGGGCTATGTGCCCTCCGATCACTGTTGACTATTAAAAAGGGCACTGGCCCATTGAATTTTCAATCAAAAAAACCTTTTTTTAAGTGTCTACGACAACGCCTTTCTTAAAAAACCTTGCATGCCCCCAGGGCATAACTTAACACCTTTGCCACAAGGGTGGGCAAGGCGTGTAATCCTCAAAAATATATTGTCAGTCTGAAACTCAACTAAGTTGAACAAAATGGCTATCTTAAAATTTTAATTGGATGTGTTTGGGGGAATGATGGGCGTAGGGGAGGGCTAGTTACACTTCAATCACTTTTGACTATTAAAAAGGGCTCTAGCTCTTTAATTTCCAATCGAATGAGCCTGTTTTGAACGTTTGAACGCCTTATATAAAAACCTTATATGCCCCCAGGGCATAACTTACAACCCTCGCCCTCAGGGTTGTGGGGGTGGTTCCTCACCAAATACATATTTTAGAACTGGAAATCAACTACGCTGAACAACATGGCTATCTCAAAATTTGTATTGGTTGTGTTTGGGGGACTTGTGGTCGTGGGGGGCTAGCTGCCCTCCAATCATTTTCGACTATTAAAAAGGGCACTAGAACTCTCGATTTCCAATCGAATGATCCCCCTTTGAAGTTTCTACGACAACCCCATATGAAGTGCCTCTGGGAAAAAAATAAAATAAATAATAATAAATAATAAAACATTGGAGCCGTATGGCCTATAGGCAACGCTACAGCGTTGCCTCTGATAAAAAACCACTCGAACACTTTTCTGAAGATTTACAGAAAACTACTTGTAAAAAATCTTGCGACTTTTTGTTCTTTTTATTGGCTTAAAATTTCACCCAAAAAAAGAGCCGATCAGGTGATTCTGGAGTCTAGTTTTTAATTTCTTGAATCGATTTAAAAAGAAATAATAATTGAATATATAATATAATTAAGAAATATAATTAAATCTATAAGAAATATAATAATAAGAAATATATAATAAGAAATATAATTAAATCTTGCACTGTTTATTCTTCACTTTTCTTGTCTCTTTTCTTGTCTCTATGTCTCTTGTCTCTTGTCACTTTTCTTTTCTAGAATAAATCGATTTGGTCAAAATGATCATCTCTTCTATGCAACTATGAAGAATATTTCTCTTACAAATTTTTGATGTAATACGAATGCATTTATATAGGCCTAGATTTTTTCAACAGATATATATTAAGCAGGTCAATATATAGGCTAAGTTATTAATCATATATAACCAATATAAACGCAAATGTTTGATAGATTATAAAATGTGAATTTTGCTGAGCCTAATGTCACTGACTAGATGTCATGCACATAAAATAAAAATATTCATACAAATTAGTATTATGTTTTTCTGAGTTGTTGTGGTGTAGTTATCAGTGAAGTATAGTGCTGTATTGTAGGTTAGCACTACACAAAAATATGAACACTAAATGCTGTGTTCATGCAAGGAACACATGCATACAAGTTAGTAACATATCTATTGTGTTGTAATTATCAGTCTAGTGTTTAGTTGTAGTTATGCACGATAGCAAGCATGCGGATACATCTAAATATTGTGTGCATGCAGCAAGCATGTGCATGTAAATTATAAGTACACGTATTTCTGCAGTTGCGATGGTACTTATTAGTGTGGTGCAGTGTTGGGATGTAGCTATTCACAACAAAAACACTTCTATACAACTAAATATTGTGTGCGTGCAGCAAACATGTGCATACATTTGTTTTTGCAGTTGCGATGTAGTTGTTTGTGTGGTGCAGTGTTGGGATGTAGCTATTCACAACAATAAACGCTTCTATACAACTAAATATTGTGTGCGTGCAGCGAACATGTGCATACATTTGTTTGTGCAGTTGCGATGTAGTTGTTTGTGTGTTGCAGTGTTGGGATGTAGCTATTCACAACAATAAACACTTCTATACAACTAAATATTGTGTGCGTGCAGCAAACATGTGTATGCAAATTATAAGTAAACGTATTTCTGCAGTTGCGATGGTACTTATTAGTGTGGTGCAGTGTTGGGGTGTAGCTATTCACAACAATAAACACTTCTATACAACTAAATATTGTGTGCGTGCAGCAAACATGTGCATACATGTGTTTGTGCAGTTGCGATGTAGTTGTTTGTGTGTTGCAGTGTTGGGATGTAGCTATTCACAACAATAAGCACTTCTATACAACTAAATATTGTTTGCGTGCAGCAAACATGTGCATACATGTGTTTGTGCAGTTGCGATGTAGTTGTTTGTGTGGTGCAGTGTTGGGATGTAGCTATTGACAACAATAAACACTTCTATACAACTAAATATTGTGTGCGTGCAGCAAACATGTGTATGCAAATTATAAGTACGTATTTCTGCAGTTGCGATGGTACTTATTAGTGTGGTGCAGTGTTGGGGTGTAGCTATTCACAACAATAAACACTTCTATACAACTAAATATTGTGTGTATACAACTAAATATAGTACACGTATTTCTGCAGTTGCGATGGTACTTATTAGTGTGGTGCAGTGTTGGGGTGTAGCTATTCACAACAATAAACACTTCTATACAACTAAATATTGTGTGCGTGCAGCAAACATGTGCATACATGTGTTTGTGCAGTTGCGATGTAGTTGTTTGTGTGTTGCAGTGTTGGGATGTAGCTATTCACAACAATAAGCACTTCTATACAACTAAATATTGTGTGCGTGCAGCAAACATGTGCCTACATGTGTTTGTGCAGTTGCGATGTAGTTGTTTGTGTGGTGCAGTGTTGGGATGTAGCTATTGACAACAATAAACACTTCTATACAACTAAATATTGTGTGCGTGCAGCAAACATGTGTATGCAAATTATAAGTACACGTATTTCTGCAGTTGCGATGGTACTTATTAGTGTGGTGCAGTGTTGGGGTGTAGCTATTCACAACAATAAACACTTCTATACAACTAAATATTGTGTGTATACAACTAAATATAGTACACGTATTTCTGCAGTTGCGATGGTACTTATTAGTGTGGTGCAGTGTTGGGGTGTAGCTATTCACAACAATAAACACTTCTATACAACTAAATATTGTTTGCGTGCAGCAAACATGTGCCTACATGTGTTTGTGCAGTTGCGATGTAGTTGTTTGTGTGGTGCAGTGTTGGGATGTAGCTATTGACAACAATAAACACTTCTATACAACTAAATATTGTGTGCGTGCAGCAAACATGTGTATGCAAATTATAAGTACACGTATTTCTGCAGTTGCGATGGTACTTATTAGTGTGGTACAGTGTTGGGATTTAGCTATTCACAACAATAAACACTTCTATACAACTAAATATTGTGTGCCTGCAGCAAACATGTGTATACATGTGTTTGCATGCGATTTATTAGTATGTGTGCATGCGATTTATTAGTATGTGAATTTGTATTGTTGTGTTATAGTCATTGGTTTTGTTTTGGAGTAATCCTTGTTGTTGTACGTAATTACAATGTACAACCTCGACGCTCTTAGTGATTTAAAAAAAAATTAAAGTCAGTTTACCATAGAATGTACTATAAAATATATTTATAGTAACGTTAAAAAAAGATTAAATAATGTGAAGAAAGCTGTAATAACGAAACTTAAAGTAAAAAGTAGCAAAATACCAAGTAAAGGTTGTTCGTGTTAGCTATATCTCATTAAAATGCGTTGTTTCTTCATAGAACTTCGCGAAACTATTGAATGTATTATCTTATTGTATTCACTTGTAATGTACAGAGCTGCTTAAGGCTGATACACAAGCAATTCTCATCATCGCAACACAGAGCTACCTAAGGCTGATAGATGTGTTCCCATGTTCTGATATGTAGATTCTTTATTCGAAATTACGTACAGAAAAGGCAAGCCACAAGTGGAGTACTCTGGGCTCCTACAACTATTCCAAAAATCATATAATGAACATTTACTTGAAGTACTAAGGACAGTGAAAAAAAGAACTGATTGTTTGTGAATTGCTCGGGTTGAAATATACGGAACCGTATACAACTAAAAAAATGGGGGAAGTCAGAAATTCAGTTGGAATGACTTCTATATGCCTTTATGTAGTTTTTGGTTGTAGTGAGTGTCAAGTTTAAGCAAAAAGGTAGGGAAAAAGTAGAAAAGAACATGTTTCACCAAATGCTTAAGGAAGTCTAGCTTTTCTTTGAAGTTGTTGTTGTTTCTGGGTACAGTGGCGCGCTCAGAAAATAATCATGGGGGGCTGGTCGGGGGCCCCCAGGCCAACCAACGGAAAACTTTAAAAATTCCTTAGGAAAAACGGAATTTTAGCTGTGCTTGGGTATTAATTTTGGTCTTGAGGGGGGGGGGGGTATAACCCCCTCTCCTCCCGTGGGTGCGCGCATGTCTGGGTATCAACCGGTTTTCAATGTTTGAGTTTTTACAGACAAAAAGCATTGGCAAGTTTAAATAATTAGTTTTGCTTATTTATTTTCACCATCCAACATTGCAATAGCTACGAAAATGTGGTACTGCATTACAAACTTCATAATTTTGACCCCTCCCCCAAAAAATTTTCTTTAGCTAAAATTGGTCCAAGGGAGGGGGCAAAATCATATTTTGTTGTCCTTCTAGTAAACAAAACTAACGAAAATAAACAATTTAACATTTTATGACTTCGTAAAGGACAAATAGCATATGACAGAGAAGGAAAAAAAACTAAATTCGTACTTTATATTTCATGCCTATGTACAAAAGGAAACATGGAAAAAAGGTGAAAACGAGGGTTCTCTCTCTCTAAAAAAAAAAAAAAAAAAAAAAAAAAAAAAAAAAAAAAAAAAAATCTAACACTGAACAAATGGCAAAAAAAAACAGAATCAAATCGTAACAAATGCGGTCAATTGTCACATATGTGAGAAAGAGTTTACAAGTACGAGAGAACAAAGCCAGTTGTATTGGCTGGTTCAATCCGTATTCTCCTTTATTATTTTTTTTTATAATAAATGGTAAGTTTCTATATATTCCAAATGTGTTTTGTCCTCTTTCCTTTCTAATAAAACTAGCGGAAATTGGAGCTTTTGCTATCAGAGTCGTTTTTGTCACATCTTGATGCCTAAAAAAGGAGAAAACGAGGGTATTAAACTAAAAAGAAATCGATCTAACAATCAACAAATGGCGAAAAACAGTATCAAATCGTGAGAAACGCACTCATTTGTCATAAACGTGACAACGGGATTACAAATACACTAGAACAAAGTCGGTTGTATTGGCTGGTTTAATCCGTTTTTTCCTGTCTTATTTGGTTTAAAAAAAAAAAAATAATAAGTTTCTCTTTATTCTAAGTGTGTTTTGTCCTCTTTCCTTTCTAATAAAACTAGCGGATATTAGAGCTTTTGATATCAAAGTTGTTTTTGTCACATCTTGATGCCTAAAAAAGGAGAAAACGAGGATATTCACAAAAAAGAAATCGATCTATCAATCAACAAATGACAAAAAAACAGAATCAAATCGCGAGAAACGCACTCATTTGTCATAAACGTGACAACGGGATTACAAATGCACTAGAACAAAGCCAGTTGTATTGGCTGGTTTAATCCGTTTTTTCCTGTCTTATTTGGTTTTTAAAAAAATAATAAGTTTCTCTTTATTTCAAGTGTGTTTTGTCCTCTTTCCTTTCTAATAAAACTAGCGGAAATTAGAGCTTTTGATATCAAAGTTGTTTTTGTCACATCTTGATGCCTAAAAAAGGAGAAAACGAGGATATTCACAAAAAAGAAATCGATCTATCAATCAACAAATGACAAAAAACAGAATCAAATCGCGAGAAACGCACTCATTTGTCATAAACGTGACAACGGGATTACAAATACACTAGAACAAAGCCAGTTGTATTGGCTGGTTTAATCCGTTTTTTCCTGTCTTATTTGGTTTTTTAAAAAATAATAAGTTTCTCTTTATTTCAAGTGTGTTTTGTCCTCTTTCCTTTCTAATAAAACTAGCGGAAATTAGAGCTTTTTATATCAAAGTTGTTTTTGTCACATCTTGATGCCTAAAAAAAGGCGAAAACGAGTATATTCACAAAAAAACGACTTAACAATCAACAAATGCCGAAAAATCAAATCGTAACAAACACGCTCCAACATTTTCTAGAGGTGTCCATCCCAGAGGACAAAAATAAATAATTGAATGGATTTGCTATTGTTTTGAAAATTGTGTATGGCTAATAAGATTCGCATCATTTGTCAATATGTATTTTAATAGGTCTGAGCCATGAAGAGAATGTTCGAAAAATGAGACTGTTAACCTTTATGCAAATGGCTGAAGCGAAAGAGGAGTTGACATTTGACGAAGTGCAGGATCAGCTCCAAATATCTGAGAAGGACGTCCATCAGTTTATCATTGATGTGCTGAAAACCAAGTTGGTCAAAGCTCGCGTAAATGACAAGCAGAAAAAGGTTTTCATTTTATCTGTATTTGACATTTTATTTTATGGAAATAGTTGTATTGATGCTAAAGGAACTGTAAAATCAGGCCCAAATCTCTGAGAATGATTTACATCAATTTGTCGTCGATATGCTGAAAAGCAAGTTGGTAAAAACTCGTGTAAGTTACAAGCAGGAAAAGGTTTTCATTTTATCTGTATTTGACATTTTATTTTATGGACATAGTTGTACTGATACTGAAGGAACTGTAAAATCAGGTCCAAGTCTCTGAGAATGATTTCCATCAATTTGTCGTCGATATGCTGAACAGCAAGTTGGTCAAAGCTCGTGTAAGTAACAAACAGGAAAAGTTGTTGTCATTTGACAGTGCAAGGTCAGCTCCAAATCTCTGAGAAGGATGTCCATCAATTTATCATTGATGTGCTGAAAACCAAGTTGGTCAAAGCTCGCGTAAATGACAAGCAGAAAAAGGTTTTCATTTTATCTGTATTTGACATTTTATTTTATGGAAATAGTTGTATTGATGCTAAAGGAACTGTAAAATCAGGCCCAAATCTCTGAGAATGATTTACATCAATTTGTCGTCGATATGCTGAAAAGCAAGTTGGTCAAAACTCGTGTAAGTTACAAGCAGGAAAAGGTTTTCATTTTATCTGTATTTGACATTTTATTTTATGGACATAGTTGTACTGATACTGAAGGAACTGTAAAATCAGGTCCAAGTCTCTGAGAATGATTTCCATCAATTTGTCGTCGATATGCTGAACAGCAAGTTGGTCAAAGCTCGTGTAAGTAACAAACAGGAAAAGTTGTTGTCATTTGACAGTGCAAGGTCAGCTCCAAAGCTCTGAGAAGGATGTCCATCAATTTATCATTGATGTGCTGAAAACCAAGTTGGTCAAAGCTCGCGTAAATGACAAGCAGAAAAAGGTTTTCATATTATCTGTATTTGACATTTTATTTTATTGACATAGTTGTATTGATACTAAAGAAACTGTAAAATCAGGTCCAAATCTCTGAGAATGATTTCCATTAATTTGTCGTCGATATGCTGAAAAGCAAGTTGGTCGAAGCTCGTGTAAGTTACAACCAGGAAAAGGTTTTCATTTTATCTGTATTTGACATTTTATTTTATTGACATAGTTGTATTGATGCTAAAGGAACTGTAAAATCAGGTCCAAATCTCTGAGAATGATTTCCATCAATTAGTCGTCGATATGCTGAAAAGCAAGTTGGTCAAAGCTCGTGTTATTTACAAACAGGAAAAGTTGTTGTCATTTGACAGTACAAGGTCAGCTCCAAATCTCTGAGAAGGACGTCCATCAATTTATCATTGATGTGCTGAAAACCAAGTTGGTCAAAGCTCGCGTAAATGACAAGCAGAAAAAGGTTTTCATATTATCTTGATTTGACATTTTATTTTATTGACATAGTTGTATTGATACTAAAGGAACTGTAAAATCAGGTCCAAATCTCTGAGAATGATTTCCATCAATTTGTCGTCGATATGCTGAAAAGCAACTTGGTCAAAGCTCGTGTAAGTTACAAACAGGAAAAACTTTTCATTTTATCTGTATTTGACATTTTATTTTATTGACATAGTTGTATTGATGCTAAAGGAACTGTAAAATCAGGTCCAAGTCTCTGAGAATGAGTTCCATCAATTTGTCGTCGATATGCTGAAAACCAAGTTGGTCAAAGCTCGTGTAAATGTCAAGCAGAAAAAGGTTTTCATATTATCTGTATTTGACATTTTATTTTATTGACATAGTTGTATTGATACTAAAGGAACTGTAAAATCAGGTCCAAATTTCTGAGAATGATTTACATCAATTTGTCGTCGATATGCTGAAAAGCAAGTTGGTTAAAGCTCTTGTAAGTTACAAGCAGGAAAAGGTTTTCATTTTATCTGTATTTGACATTTTATTTTATGGACATAGTTGTGTTGATACTGAAGGAACTGTAAAATCAGGTCCAAGTCTCTGAGAATGATTTCCATCAATTTGTCGTCGATATGCTGAAAAGCAAGTTGGTCAAAGCTCCTGTAAGTTACAAGCAGGAGAAGGTTTTCATTTTATCTGTATTTGACATTTTATTTTATGGACATAGTTGTGTTGATACTGAAGGAACTGTAAAATGAGGTCCAAATCTCTGAGAATGATTTCCATCAATTTGTCGTCGATATGCTGAAAAGCAAGTTGGTTAAAGCTCGTGTAAGTTACAAGCAGGAAAAGGTTTTCGTTTTATCTGTATTTGACATTTTATTTTATGGACATAGTTGTGTTGATACTGAAGGAACTGTAAAATCAGGTCCAAGTCTCTGAGAATGATTTCCATCAATTTGTCGTCGATATGCTGAAAAGCAAGTTGGTCAAAGCTCGTGTAAGTTACAAGCAGGAAAAGGTTTTCATTTTATCTGTATTTGACATTTTATTTTATGGACATAGTTGTGTTGATACTGAAGGAACTGTAAAATCAGGTTCCAAGTCTCTGAGAATGATTTCCATCAATTTGTCGTCTATATGCTGAAAAGCAAGTTGGTTAAAGCTCGTGTAAGTTACAAGCAGGAAAAGGTTTTCATTTTATCTGTATTTGACATTTTATTTTATGGACATAGTTGTGTTGATACTGAAGGAACTGTAAAATCAGGTCCAAGTCTCTGAGAATGATTTCCATCAATTTGTCGTCGATATGCTGAAAAGCAAGTTGGTTAAAGCTCGTGTAAGTTACAAGCAGGAAAAGGTTTTCATTTTATCTGTATTTGACATTTTATTTTATGGACATAGTTGTGTTGATACTGAAGGAACTGCAAAATCAGGTCCAAATCTCTGAGAATGGTTTCCATCAATTTGTCGTCGATATGCTGAAAAGCAAGTTGGTCAAAGCTCGTGTAAGTTACAAGCAGTAAAAGTTGTTGTCATTTGACAGTGCAAGATCAGCTCCAAATCTCTCAGAATGGCGTCCATCAGTTTATTATTGATGGGCTAAAAACTAAGTTGGTCAAAGCGTAAATGACAAGCAGAAAAAGATTTATATTTGCTCCATAAATTTTTGGAGCTTCTGTAACTTTTTCTGTTTACAATTTTTCTAAAGATTTTTTCAGGAGTAAAAATGTTTTATTGCCTCCTAAAGCAAATTCAGACATCAACGGAAAAAACTAAATCCCTAATTAAAACAAAACTCCTTTAAGGTTTCCATAAATTGTGATATCTGAGCGATTGAAGAGGGGCAACAAGAAGTCGACTTTTTGCTTTGTCTGCTGCCAGAGCTTTAAACCATATTACAAATTTCATGGAAATTACAAGAGATGTGGAAGAAAAGGCTTGAGTAACCTACCCTCTGGTTACACCTCTAACTAAAACCAGGCCTAGAAAGAGTGGACGTAGGGGAATCCCTCTCCTCTGCCTTGATTGGTCCAAAAAGACTCTCGGAGAAATTCGAAATATTTATTCCCTCTAAGTATTCTTTTCAGAACTTTTACCCAGTGATAAGCTACTCTATATTCTCAAGGGGTGACCTTTAACCTTCTTCACATATGCAGAACAACCTTTTTTAGAACCTTTAAGTCCCGTCTTAATTAGTGTTCTGGTGTGACTAAATCGAGTAACGAAGGTAATAAGGATCAGTTGTTTTGGACAATAACGTGAATAAGGCGAATAGCAGTATTGAAGTTGTGGCTGCCACTAGCTACTAATATTGGTAATTATGGGTACCACACTACAACATATTACCATACCTCGCTATTAGGGGCTAGTGGAGAAAGCTCCGCTTAATATGGTAATTAAGAACTTGCCTAAAAATCTCCCTCTTCTGTTAGGTTAATTTTTTTATCCTATATTTGTACGGCCATACATCGGTAAAAGAAAGTCGCTGCTATGGTATTCCCCCTCACTCTGGAAAAATATCCCTGATCAAGCTGGTACCCCCAGCTTTGTCCTTTTTACCCAACCTAGCTTAGCTTAAGATCTCTATAGAACATATAGAAAAACTCATTTTAATTATCGGGTCAAAAGATCAGGACAAAAAACTGACCAATCAGGTAAAGTAGCTGTCAATGAGTTACATGGAACTCCATTTACCATCATCAGGGGAATAAGATCAATGGGATAAAACTAAAACAGCTAGCATGGTGACTCATACTTAAGAAATATTTAAAGAAAATATTAATGTAATGAACCGATGTGCTTTCAGCAAATTTAAAGCTTTAAAAATCACTACGTTTAAAGAGCAACGGAAAGTGAATTTATATGAAAGGAAAGGGGACGTTTATTTGGTAAAGAACTGGATTATATGCTATGACATGCAACAAGCAGGTTCTATTTTCTTATTCATTTTATTTATTTTTTTTCTTATTCATTTTATGTAATTTTTATCTTATTCATTTTATACGTTTCATTCTATTGATTCTTATTCGTTCTATTTTTCTTATTCGTTTTACTATTGAATCAATACTTGGTAATAGGTTCAGAGTGATTTGAATTTTAGAAGGTAAAGAGAAAGGCGTGTTTGTTCTATTTTCTTACAAGGAGAAATCTATTTGTACTAACAAGGAGATTAGAAAGGAAAGAAAGGTGTCGTTTGTTTTAATCGTCGTTTGCGTTGATTCAAGACAATGCGAGATCGACCTGGCTCAGTTTTGGTATAAACTTCTAAATTCCAGATTCATTATGACTCTTATTGCACCAATTTGTTGAAAGACGGGTATATTGACCAGTTGAAGGTAGAATAGTCATTAGCCCAGTGGTGGATCCAGGGGAGGGGTGAGGGGGCGCGCGCCCTCTAACGTAGTCTAAAGTAGTGTAATTTACTTAATTAACGCAAGTTTGCGTTAATTAAACTTGCTCCTAATGCAAGTTTATCAGATCAACCTATTTTGCCCCCTCCCCCTCCTAAAAAAATCCTGAGTCCGCCCTTACATTAGCCTCTTGATTTGAGGCTGAACTGGGCGGTTTGATGAGAGATAGCCTGTCTCCTCCGCGCAATTGAAGTTAGTTCTTAAGTGAAAAAGCTTAAATAGCTTTGAGGGCGATAAGACCCTATAGATCTTGACACTCCAATCCTCTGTCCAGCGATAGGTAATCAGTTAAGGGATGAACCCGTTTCGTTGGAGCAACGGCGAGAGAAGAACTACCTATTAATATGCGTACATTGATAAATGAGCATTAATTCTCAGATGAACAGACAGCATATTATTTTAGGAATTACGGCGTGATCCTTTCTCAGAGTCCAAATTGACAAAAGACTTGATAGGATCCACTTTGAGCAGCAACTGATAGGACTGATAGGAGCGACTAAATTAGGTACTCTGCTCGACTGATAGGAACAACTAAATTAGGTACTCTGTTCGACTAATAGAAACAGAGTACTCTGTTTGTACTCTGTTCGACTGATAGGAGCAACTAAATTAGGTACTCTGTTCGACTAATAGGAACAGAGTACTCTGTTTGTACTCTGTTCGACTGATAGGAGCAACTAAATTAGGTACTCTGTTCGACTAATAGGAACGGAGTACTCTGTTCGACTGTTCGATTGATAGGAGTAACTAAATTAGGTACTCTGTTTGACTAATAAACCAATAGGTGATCTGAGTTTAGACCAGCGTACGCCAGATTAGTTTCTGGAAAGAAATAAAATTTTGGGATTTTGTGCCAACTTGCCGAGACAAAGTCACTAGACGAACTATATGTGTATCAATTTTAATTTCAAAACAGACGGGTGTGGAATGATATTGTCGAGGCTTGTCAAAATATATTCAATAGTTAAATCAGCTTCAAATATTTTCTTAGCCCAAAACTAAGTTTTAATTTGAAAATTCTAAAGATTTCATAGTTTATTTTTTTCCAATTTTTAATGATTTTGTAAGTCACACACCGCTGCGTTTTCGCGAAAATCTTAGCATTTTTCTTATTTTATCTCTGATTTAATTCAAGTCACCTTGTCATTCCGCTGGGCCTTTTTTCAATAAATAAATAAACAATGTTCAAGTCAGTGAATAAATAATACTGATACTAATATTTTTCGAAAATAAGAATAATAATAAATAGATACAAACAAAATTTAACTTATATTTTAAATATTTCTTTACTTTCATGTTGAAGGAGCAGAGAGACCAACATAACCCTTTTTTGCTAAAGAGCGTAGCAGCTTTTTTTGGGATGGGTATCAAGCTTTCATTGAGTTGGTTGAATTTTAGAGCGTTGGGAAATTATTGCCACCTATATAGGCCCAATCTTATAAAACTACAATTTGGTTGACGCTACGGATTTTTATTTTATAATTTAAAATATAGTAAAAATGAAATCTGATTTTTTGAATTGGTTAAGTGGAAACTAACACTACCATACATATTTTATAAAATAGTAAGAACGAGGAATTTGATTTTTAATGAAAAAACCCTCCATGTGCAGTTACGCATTTGTTGATAGTAGTGGTTGCTGAATTAAAAAAAAGAAATATGGGTGATAAACAAGCTAAAAATATTCGAAACTAAGCAGATTAAGAAGCAGTTTTTTCCAATGAATATGTAGCTATCTTTTGGAATAAACAGATTACTCATTTTCAGATTTGGACGCACGAAAAGCGCTGTTAAATTTAACTAATCAGTTTCGCCTATTTGTTTTCATGATCCAATGTGCCCATACTGACAAAAGTGTGGTATTCCTCTTAATTCCTTAATTCCTAAATCCTCTAAATTCCTCTTAATTCCCCAATATTAGAAAATTGGAGTTTTCAGGTTTTAATCTAAGAAGAGTTCATGGAGCAAAAATGTTTTATTTTGATGTCCTTGGTACTTTCATAGTAAAACAAACTTGGATGACTTTTGGCCTATCCACAAGAAATTAGTGGGGGGGGGGGGAGAAGGTACAACTTAAATATTGATCTGTTAAAGTTGTCATTAAAATGCCTTGAACAATATGAGAGCGTAGAGCACTAATTATAGACCGCGTAGATTAAGTATAAAATAAAAATAAAATATCAATAATAAAATTTATGAATTACCATTATACAACAAAACACAAATAGAGAAAGTTAAATTTAAAAAAAAGTGGAAAAAGGCGTGAACGAGGAAAAATAAGACAAAAAAAAAGTCAAACCGTCATGAGGGGAAAAGCGGCAATATACCGTTACTGACAGTCTATAGTGTTGATCGGTCAGCTTCACAATAATTTTTACAAATAAAACAATTCATCATCTTCTAATTCTGATGCCAGTGAGGAAGATAAAGCAGAAATTTGCACATTTTCAAATTCACTCTGTGCGTATTTTAGATTGAAAAATACGCAGTAAAAATCAAATTTTTTTTATATTTTAAACAAGTTTTTAGCTTATACTTACATTGGCTTGAAAATCACTTTGTCTTTGGTTTAATCACAATGACAGTCGTGTGTTTAGTGTTTATATGGTATGGTTACTGTGTAAGTCTTTGGCGTTATACCCTCCTGTGGACCTGCGGCTGTAATTTCTCAACGTTATCGCTTGATAGCTAAGACTCAGCTTTATCTGTCTACTAAATTATATTTATGAAATTAACAGCTTTTTAAACTTGAAAATCAGTTGCAAATCATTAAAAAAGTACGATTTTCCGTTTTTAAAGCAAGTTTAGATAATTCTCTAAAGAATAGTTTGAGTAATATCATAATTCTGGCTCGGTAATTGGGTATATATGTGAAACCAACGGATCCACTTATACAAGTCCGGGGCGTTTTCCAAAAAGGGCGTAAGTCCACTTTTTTCTGAAAATGAATTAAGCATATGGTTCGAAAGAGCTCGAAGAGATCTATCGATTGGTCTATTCAAAATGGGCTTATCTTTAATTTTGACCGAGTTATAATTTTTTCCAAAAGGGCGGAAAAAAGAGCGTAAGTCCCTTATCTTCTAAGTAACGAAAAATTCAGCCACTTGGACATTTCCAGCGAATTTCGATCGAAAAGTTAACTAGGAATCAGTCTTCAAAGTTTCAAGCTTCTTAAATTCGAATCTGAGAGAACGATTTTTTCATGTGCGTTTTTATTTTCATTTTGCTCTTCTTTAAAATTAAGAAGAATGGACTTAGGCCCTTTTTGTAAAACTTCACGGAAGTGTCTTATCGTTTTAGTGCAAATTACAGCTGTAACCTTGTCACAAAATTTCATGTTTCACAGTTAACATAAACATTAATGGCTTTCTCTTAATCGTTCAATAGTATGCTTGGTTAAAAGAAATACTTTTTTTAAAATATCTTTCGCAAAACAACTTTCGTTGTGTTTTAATCGGCAAATCTTTTCGCATGTCTATACCGACGATTCATCTTAGTACTATCGACAATCAAATTAAATGCTAATACGTTTTTTAAAATATTTAGCTGGCACATCTTCAGCCAAATTTATTATTTCTTTTCCATATATTTGTGATGTCACTAATATAAAAAGGTTTTTTTCTAAAATAAAAGTCCAAAACGAATTTTTCCAAGTCATGATATCTTAAAAAGGGTACTAGAACTTTTAATTTCCAATCGAATTAGCTCCTTTAAAAGTCAATGATATTAAATACATTCTCAGACCACACTGGCTATATATGACAAATGAAACTCAGAGAGGAAAGAAAATAACGAAAAGAAAAATAAAATCATAAAAGGTGAAAAACGAGGATTTTTCACCTTTTTGATTTTATTTATCTTTTTGTTATTTTCTCTCTTCTCTGAGTTTCATTTGTCAATGATATTGCTAGCTATTATCGAGCGTCGCAGCCTAAGATATTTCTTATATGCCCTTTTGAAAACCTTCACGCCGGATAATAGTAAAATGCCCGTTTTCAAAAGAAATTGTACTGCACTTGTTGAGAGAAAATTTACAAATAAATCAATAGATTCATTATTTATATAATTTATTGTTCGTTCAATAAGATAACAATCGATTGTTTAAGGCTTATGTTGCAGTGCTAGTTTTTGTTTATTTTTCTTCAGGCTCAAGGTTTTAATTTTTCAACATAAGACGACAATTTTTCTATCAGTTTATAGCCGATATTCAGCTTTATCATCCACTAAATTGCATTTCTGAAGTCTGTTTTTTCATATTCTTCTTTTTTAAAGGAAAGAGACGTTGAAAATTGGTTGAAAAAACATTGAAAAGCAAAATTTTCTTATTTTTAAGCAAGTGTAGATCATTCTCGTAGATCTAGGTTCAGGCTTAGAGGTAGTATCATCCCTGGTAACATTACTAGGTAGCATTATTAGTAGAAATGATGTATGCAGTGAAGATGTTAAAAGTAGAATAGCCAAGGTCCAGGGTATTTTTGATAGTTGACATAAACTTTGGAAGAATAGGAAGATAAGTCTTTGAACCAAGATTATATTATTGGAAGCTACTGGGATGACAGTGGTCAAATATTGTTCTGAAACATGGGTGTTCTGGAAGTGTTTTGGTTATGGGTACTCGTTTTACCGATCATATTTCGACTGCTAATATTTGTGCGAATTATATATTTGTACGATGATAATATTTGACTGATCTTTACGAAAAATTTGGCTCTATTCGGCTTTTTAAGGCTATAATTTCATTGGGACAAGCCTATGGCTTTCTCCTGTATTGAATAAAATAAATAAATAATGAGAGAATGGTAGAGACGTTTGAGAATATCTACGGTTGAGAACGTTTTACGTTTGAAGTATAACAGGTTGCCAAAAACTGTCCTTTTCTGCCATCCATCTAGGGTCAAACAGAATGAAGATCGTCCGGACGGGGTGGAAAGAGGTTGTAAGAAAGGATTTAAAGGAAATTGTAACTTCTTGGGAGGGTGTAAAGTGGGGAGCTTTGAATGAATTGGGATGGAGGAGTAGTGTGCGCAGCTGTGTTGGCCTCAGGTGGCTTGGTGCTGTAGTGAACTGTTAGTAGTAGCGATAGTGGTATGTTCTAACTTGAGAAGCATTTTGCTGCTGGAGGCTGAATTCACGTAGCTCGACTAAAAACATGTCTTCATGTGGGCGAATATTTGCTTCGCTTTGACTTCAGATCTATGTAAAAAAAAAAAAAAAAAAAAAATTTCTTTCGGCGGACAAATTTGTATTGCAGTGTTTAAATTTATATTTCTTTCAGATTCTTGTGTCAGCAACTATGCATCGAACATTCGGGAAAATGCAGTGGGCTCACCTAAGAGGGACTCTTGGCTCTTGGGATACGCATCTCAAGAACCTTAGTAATGGCCTTACCGCTGTTGTGAAGCTGCAGGCTGATATCATGAATAAAGCTGGGCTAGAGGGCTCTCTTGCCCCTCCTATGGTGTTGTAGGTTTTAAGATAATAAAATGAAGGTCTCCTAAGTAATTGATTTTCTTGTTCAAGTTTTCTAGTGAGCAGGGATAGCCACTGACTATCATTCCTGTTAATCTGACACAGATAAAGAGAAAAGTGGAAACTTCCTACATTGTAGCGATAGAATAACATGCTGACTTAAGTGCCTCCTGTGGCTATTGGGATTGATAAATGGGGGAGAGGGCAATTAGTTGAATATTTATAACCAGCTATGGTCTTTTGCCCAGATAAATACTGTCTTTAAGAATAATTAATTTAAAAAAATTTCCGAAAAAGAAGTTTTTCAAAGAAATGTAAAGGCCATTTTAAACTTAAGATCCGCAGATACAAATACCTGTTAAAATTCAAAAATGACCGGAAATTACTATTAATGAATCAATGAAACCCAAAACGAACAGAAATTAAATAAACAGTCATAGCAAAAACATACAACAAATAATAATATAAATGAATAAATAGATCTTGAAGCGAATAATGCTTAACTTGAATATGTAAATCAAGCTTCAAACGAAAAAAAAAAATTGCTATTGAAGTATAAATGAAACTTAGAACGAACAAAAAATTAAATAAACATTCAATGCAAACAAACATACAATAGATATTAATGTAAATGAATAAATTAATCTTAAAACGAGTGAAACTTAAATTGGATCTGCAAATCAAGCTTGAAACGAACAAAAATCACTACAAACAAGACTTTGGGTATCGCCTCTTTCTCTCATTGTTGGAGTCTAAAACCTACTGCGTCATTGGCGCTTTACTGAAAATTAATTTTGTTGCAAATATTTTCTTTTGTACTTAATATTGAAAATAAACATTAACATTACAGTAAAATTTTGAACTGATGAGCTTTCAGCAATTAATATCATTACACATCAAATATTCAGTTTAATTTATTAGTTCTTTCTAAAATTGTTCAAGACGAATATAGCTTCAGTACAAACAAGAGTTTGGATACTGCCCCTTTCCTTAACTGTAAAGACCAAATGCCTACTGCGTCGTTACCGCTTCACTGAAAACGAATTATATTATAAATATTTTCTTTTCCAGTTCTTACATCATTGTAAATAAAAATAAAATTACAGTGAAATAGAATCTTGAACTGATGGATCTTTCAACAATTAATATTAATATATATCAAATATTCAATTTGATTTTGTTTATAATTTCTAGGGCTGTTCAGGATACATATAGTTTTCAGTAAAGCGCCAATGACGCAGTAGCATTTAGACTTTTACAATGAGAGAAGGTATCGATACCCAAACTCTCGTTTGTATTTATTTTTGCTCGTTTCAAGCTTGGTTTGCATATTCAATTAAAGTTTCACTCGTTTTAAGATTTCTTATCAAATGAGCTCTCTCTGAAGTTTATACGAGCATCTCTTTCATAAGAACCATATACCGCCTCAGGACATAACTTACAATGCCTGCCCCCCGGACCCAGGGGGGGGGGGGGGTGTCGACACTGGAGTTTTTGTTATCTGACCCTTGAACTACTAAAAAAATAGCTATTTTAAAATTTAGACCGTATGGGTTTAGGGAAAAAAGGGCCTGAGGAGCTAGGGGCACTCCAATTTATTTTGACTTAAAAATTGAACTAGAACTTTCAATTACCATTCAAATGGGCCCTCTCTGAAGTTTATGCAAGCATCCCTTCCATAAAAACCGTATATGCCCCCAAGGCATAACTTGCAACGTCTGCCCCCGGGCCCTGGGGGGTTGCGTTGACACAGGAGTTTTTCTTACCTGACCTTTGAACTATTTTTAACCAAATGGCTCTCTAAAAATTTTCATCAGATGGTTTGGAAAGAAAGGTGTGGGGGGGCTAGTTGCCCTCGGATCTCTATTGACTCTTATTAACAAAAAAAAACCGTTTGCATAAAATAAGTTTTTTTTTTTTAAAGTAAAGATCTCTATTAAACCAAAAATGAACAAAAATAGAATAAAATAATCTACCAAACATACAACTACCACAAATCAGTTTCAATAAATAAATGAAACCAAAAACAAACAGAAATTAAAATAAGTCAAACTCAAAACGAGCAAACACTAATCTGAGTAGGGTTCTAAACTCTATGCTTTCTAAAGGCCAGAATATAATTTGTACTTTACTGAAAACAAAATTCAAATAAATTTACTAAAAAAAAATTGTATTGTCAGTTTAATAGACATATGCTGATATTTATTCCTTAAAATCCTTAAATGGTTGTCATCCGCAAAGACCTTATTTCCAGAACTTTCAACTACGTTGAACAAAATGGCTATCTCAAAATTTTGATTGGATGTGTTTGGGGAAATGACTGGGCCTGAGAGGGGGGTTAGTCGCCCTCCAATCACTTTCGACTACTAAACAGGGCAATAGCCCTTTCAATTTCCAATCAAATGAGCCGTTTTGGAAGTTTCTAGCAAAACGCTTTCTATAAAAAACGTTATATGCCCCCGGGGCATAACTTACAATCCTTGCCCTGAGGCATTTGGGGGGGGGAGGGGTTGTCATCCTAAAGACCTAATTTCCAGAACTTTCAACTACGTTGAACAAAATAGATATCTCAAAATTTTGATTGCATGTGTTTGGGGAAATGGTGGGCGTAAGAGGGGGTTAGTTGCCCTCCAATTACTTTCAACTATTAAAAAGGGCACTAGCCCTTTCAATTTTCAATCGAGTGAGCCCTTTTTGAAGTTTTTACGACAACTCTTTCTATAAAAACCTTATATGCTCCCAGGGCATAACTTACAACCCTTCCCCATAGGGCTCTAGGGGGAGTGTCATCCTCAAAGACATAATTTCCGGACCTTTCAACTACGTGGAACAAAATGTCTATCTCAAAATTTTGATTGTATATTTTTTGGGAAATGGTTGTTGTGAGAGGGGGGTTAGTTGCCATCCAATCACTTTTAACTTTTGAAAGGGCCACTTTGAATTTCCAATCGAATGAGCCCTTATTTAGTTTCTACGAAAACACTTATAAAGACCTTATACGCCCCCTGGGTATAACTTATAACCCTTGCCCTGAGGGGTTTAGGGGATTTGTCATCTTCAAAGACATAATTTTCAGAATTCTCAACTACTTTGAACAAAAAAACTATCTCAAAATTTTGATTGGGTGTGTTTGGGGAAATTGTGGGCGTGAGAGGGGGGTAGTTGCTCTTCAATCACTTTCGACTATTAAAAAAGGGCACTAGCCCTTTCAATTTCCAGTCAAATGACCTTTTGTTGAAGTTTCTACGACAACGCTTTCTATAAAAACCGTATATGCCCCCAGGACATAACTTACAACCCTTGCCCTGACGACTCTGAGGAGGGTATCATCCTCAAATACCTAATTTCCGACACTTTCAACTAAGTTGAAAAACATAAATGTTTTAAGATTTTCATTTCATGTTTTTTGAGGGAATGGTGGGTGTGAGAGAGGGGTTAATTGTCCTGCAATTACTTTCAATTATTAAAATGGGCGTTAGCTTTTTGAATTTCTAATCGGATGAACCCTTTTTCAAGTTTTTGCGACAACGCTTTCTATGAAAAAAAAACGTTATAGACCCCCAGGGCATAACTTACAACCCTTGCCCTGAAGACTGAGGGGAGAGTGTCCAGCTCAAAGATGTAATCTCCAGACCTTCCAACTGCGTTGAACAAAATGGCTATCTCAAAATTTTGACTTGATGTGTTTGGGGAAATGGTGGGCGTGGAAGGGGTGTTAGTTGCCCTCCAATCACTTTCGAATACTAAAAAGGGCACTAGCTATTTTAATCTCCAATCGAATGAGCCCTTTTTAAAGTTCCTATTACAACGCTTTCTATGAAAACCTTATATGCCCCTAGAGCATAACTTACAACCCTTACCCCGAGGGTTGTGTGTGTGTGTGGGGGGGGTTCATCCTCAAAGACCTATTTTCCAGAATTTTCAACTTCATTGGAGAAAACGGCTATCTCAAAATTTTGATTGGATGTGTTTGGGGAAAAGGTGGACGTAAGAGGGGGTTAGTTACCCTCCGATCACTTTCGACTATTAAAAAGGGCACTAGCCCTATTTCCAATCGAATGGGCCTTTTTTGAAGCTTCTACAACACTTTCTATAAAAACCTTATATGCCCCCAGCGCATAACTTACAACCCTTGCCCTGAGAGCTGTGGGGTGAGTGTCCTCCTCAAAAGCATAATTTCTATCTGGAAATCAATTACGCTGAACAAAATGGCTATCTCAAAATTTTGATTAGATCCGTTTGGGGAAATGGTTGGCGTGGAAGGGGTATTAGTTGCCTTCCAATCACTTTTGACTATTAAAAAGGGCACTAGCTATTCCAATTGAATGAGCCCTTTTCGAAGTTTTTACTACAACTCCTTCGATACGTAGTGCCCTGGCCAAAACCAAAAAATAAATAAATAATGAAAAAGTGAACTCGAACTTTCAATTTCCAATCAAACGAGCCCTCTCTGAAGTTTATACGAGCATCTCTTTCATTAGAACCATATATGCTCCCAAGGCATGACTTACAACGCCTGCCCCCGGGCCCTTGGGGGTTGAGTCGACACCTGAGTTTTTGTTATCTGACTTTTGAACTATTTTTAACAAAATGGCTGTCTCAAAATTGTCGTCGGTTGGATTTGGGGAGAAGGGGGCGTGGGGGGGGGGCTAGTTGCCCTCCAATCTCTTTTGACTCTCAAAAATTCAACTAAAACTTTAGATTTCTAATCATCTGAGCTGCCTCGGAAGTTTATAAGAGCACCCCCTCCATGAGACCACGATATTCCCCCAGGGCATAGCCAACAACGCCTGCCCCTGGGCCTAGGGGGGATGTGTTGACACCAGATTTTTTGTTATATGATCTTTGAGCTATGTTTAAAAAAAATGGCTATCTAAAGTTCCTATCAGATTGGTTTGAGGAGAAAAGGGCGTGGAAGGGAAAGCTTGTTGCCCTTCGATATCTTTTGACTGTTTAAAATTTAACTAGAACTTTCAGTTTCCAATCAAATGAGCCCTCTCTGGAGTTTTTACGTGCATACCTTCCATATGAACTATATTTGCCCCCAGGACATAACTTGCAACGCCTGCCCCCGGGCCCTGGGGGTTTGTTTTGACACCGAAGTTTTTTTTATCTGATCTTTGAACTATTTTTAACAAAATGGCTATCTTGAAATTTTTTCGGATGTATTTGGGGGAAAGGGGCGTGGGGGATAGTTGCCCTCTCATCTCTTTTTGCTCTTAAAAACTGAACTAGAACTTTCAATTTCCAATCATATGAACCCTCTGAATTTTATACGAGCATCCCTTCCGTAACAGCTATATATGCCCCCCCCCAGGCATAACTTACAACGACTACCCCGGGCCCTGAAGGATTGTATCAATCCCGGAGTTTTCGCTATGTGATCTTTGAACTATTTTGAAAAAAATGGCTCTCTCAAAGTTCTTATCGGATGGGTTTGAGGAAAATAGATCGGGGAGGGGGGGGCTAGTCGCCCTCTGATCTCTTTTGACTCTTAAAAAGTAAACGAGAACTTTCGATTTCCAATCATATGAACCCTCTCCAAAGTTTAGACGAGCACCCCTTCAATAAGAACCATAGTTGCCCCCAGAGCATTTCTTACAACATCTGCCCCGGGCCCTGGGAGGTTGTGTCGACACAGGAATTTATCTTATCTGACCTTTGAACTATTTTTAACGAAATGGCTATCTCAAAATTTAATTGGATGGTTTTTGGGGAAAAAAGGATGTGGGGGGGGGGGCTAAATGCCATCGGACATATTTTGACTCTTAAAAATTGACCTATAACTTCCAATTTCCAATCAAATGAGTCCTCTGAAGTTTATACGAGCATCCCTTTCATAAGAACCATATACACCCCCAGGACAACACTCACAACGCCTGCCCCCCGGACCCTGGGGGGTTTTGTCTACACCGGTGTTTTTGTTATCTTATTTTTTAACCATTTAAAAAAAATGGCTATCTCCAGATGGATGGGTTCGGGGAAAAAGGTGTAGGGGGGGGGGGGCTAGTTGCTCTCTGATATCTTGACTCTTAAAAAGTGAACTAGAACTTTCAATTTCTAATCAAATGAGCCTTCTATTAAGTCTAGGGGTTTGTATCGACACCGTAGTTTTTCTTATCCAACCTTTGAACTATTTCTAACAAAATGGCCCTTTCAAAATTTTCATCGGATGGGTTTGGAAAAAAATTTGTGGGGGGGGGGCTAGTAACCCTCGGATCTCTTTTGACTCTTATAAAGTGAACTCGAACTTTCAATTTCCAGTCAACTGAGCCCTCTCTAAAGATTATGCGAGCATCCCGTTCATTAGAACCACAATTGTCCTCAGTGCATAACTTACAACGCCTGCCCCTGGGCCCTAGGGGGTTGTGTCGACAGCTGAGTTTTTGTTATCCGACTTTTGAACTATTTTTAACAAAATGGCTATCTCAAAATTTTTATCTGAAGGATTTGGGTGAAAAGATGCGTTGGGGGGGGGGGTGCTAGTTGCCCTACAATCTCTTTTGACTCTCAAAAACTGAACTAGAACTTTCAATTTTCAATCAAATGAGCCCTCTGAAATTTTTACGAGCATCCCTTCCATAAGAACCATATATGCCCCCAGGGCATAACTTAAAACGCCTGCCCTCGGGCTCTGTGGGGTTGTGTTGACCCCGAAGTTTCTGTTATATTATCTTTGAACTATTTAAGCAAATGGCTGTCTCAAAGTTCTTATCGGATGGGTTTGAGGAAAAAAGGGCATGGAGGGGAGGGGCTAGTCGCCCTCCGACCTCTTTTGACTCCTAAAAAGGGAACTAGAACATTCAATTTCAATTCAAATGAGCCCTCTTTGAAGTTTATACGAGCATCCCTTCTATATGAAACATATATGCCCCAAGGGCATAACTTACAGCGCCTGCCCCCGGGCCCTGGGGGGTTGTGTCGACACTGGAGATTTTTCTCTATGATCTTTCAGGTATTTTTAACAAAATGGCTATCTCAAAAGTATTTTTCAGATGTATTTTGGAAAAAAGGGTGTCAGAGGGAGGGGGCTGGTTACCCTCTGATCTGTTTTGACTCTTAAAAAGTGACATAGAACTTTTAATTTCCAATCAAATGAGCCCTCTCTGAAGTTTATACGAGCATTCCTTGCATAAGAACCATATATCCCCCTATGGTATAACTTACAACGCCTGCCCCCAGGCCCTGGGGCTTGTGCCGACACTGGAGTTTTTGCTATATGACCTTTGAACTATTTTTAACCAAATGGCTATCTCAAACTTTTTATCGGATGTATTTTGGAAAAGGATGGTGAAGTGGGGGGGGGGCTAGTTGCCCTCCGATCACTTTTGACTCTTAAAAAGGGCACTAGGACTCTCGAATTCCAATCGAATGATCCCCCATTGAAGTTTATGCGACGACCCCTTCCATATGAAGTGCCTCCGGAAAAAAATAATAAAACATTGGAGCCGTATGGCCTTTACTATAGGCAACGCTATAGCATTGCCTCGGATATTACCACTTTGGGTAAGACAGCCTTTTGTGCATCGGAAAGTTATTCCTATAAGGAATAACTATAAGTTTAGCTACTTGGAATAACTATAAGCTACTATAAGTTTTGCCTCCTGCTCCCATTTCAAAGACTAGTAAAACAGATAGAGCGAGCCACACTTTTCAATTTTTACCTAATTTGGATATGGTCATAATTATGAAGTCTTAAAATTAATTTATACTTAATCGTAACTAGGTTTAATCAGAATTAATTTTCTGGGATATACAAAAAAAGTGTCCGAATTCTTAATGGCTTGAAAAGATAATCTAGATAGGTCCCGAATTTGGAAAAGTTTATTTACAGCCTTTATTTTGGAAAGTTCATTTAGAACCTTAATTTGGAAAAATATTTTTCATAAGAATAACATCATAGGGGTGATATGGCGTCATGCGAAATTCTTCAGAAACCACAAAATAATTGTTTTAGATGACTGTTTCTGAATGAAATTTATTAGTTTTAATTAATTTGTGAAGTAAAGAGGAGTATAAGAAAAACAAGGATTAGACGCTGTCAAATCAAGAGTATAAAAAACAAAATTAAGCGGATAAAATCCGTGGGTTGAAGACATGCGATAACAAGCCTCACAGCTAATAAAAAAATTTAGTTTATCGTTCTGAATCAACCGTATTCAGAACAAATTAAAAAAAAAAATAGAAAGACAAATTATTATCTTTGTAATCAGTTTTCAATGTGTTGTATTTGGGAAGGAAAGAGCACTATGAAAAAAACAAGATGGTGTCAAATCAAGAGTTTAACTTACAATTTTAGGGTACAAAGAGAAGAAAGAAGGTTGTTTTCTTTATTTCTTGTTTGAAAAATCTATCTTAACATTCGGGATATTTTTTTTTAAAGTCAACCGCAGCATTGTTTCTTAAGGAATTACTATTTCTCAAGAGACAAATAATTCTGCAGTCATAAAACATAATTTGCTTTAAATTTTTAAGTTGTAAACCAGTAAAAAAAACAACTAAAATTAAATTCCACAAATTTGTCATCTTTTAATGTGTATAAAGAACTTTCATTCGTATTTTAAACTTTCTTTTTGTAAAACACCACTGTAACCCCTCTCCTATATAAATCTGAAAGATCTAAATCTTAATTTAGACGCCAGACTTTATTTGGAAATTTAATTAAAAAAACTTTTTCCACAAAATAAGTTTTTCAAAGAAAAGTAAAGAACTCCATCAAACAAAAAATGAGCAAAAATAAAATCAAATAATCTACGAAGCGTGAAACTACCGCAAATCAGCAATGATAAATAAATAAAATACAAAACGAACAGAAATTACAATAAATAACCGAGTCAAAATTTTACTATAATTTCAATGTTTATTTTTATGATTTTAATGTTTATTCAATATTAAGTACAGAAGAAAATATTTGTAATAAAATGGCTTTAAGATCTATTTATTCATTTATATTATTACTTGTTGTATTCCTATTATTGTTTATTTAGTTTCTGTTCGTTTTGGGTTTCATTTATTCTTTAATAGTAATTTCTGGTCGTTTTGAGTTTGAATTTTAACACGTACAGGTATTTGTATCTGCTGAGCTTAAGTTTAAAATGGCCTATACTTTTCTTTGAAAAATTTATTTTTCGGAAAGTTTGTTTTAATTAATAATAATAAAACATTGGAGCCGTATGGCCTTTACTATATGCAACGCTATAGCGTTGCCTCTGAAAACTGAATACAAAACTACTATTCAATAAATACGAAAACTATTTCCTAAGTGATGAATTCCATTTCATTTAGGCACAAAATTCATAGGATTTATTAGCAAAACCTATCTAAGGGTTCTATATGCTCTCTCGTGAAGATAATCTAAGGCTTGTTTGCAATGCAAAATGAATTATTACAGTTACAAAGACAATGATACAGTTATTTTTACCATTATGGAATTGAAGATTCCGTGAATATTCTTATGAATTAGAAATTTATCTAGGTTACTTTATGTATGATTTATCAGTAAATCCACCAGAATTGTCAAAACGGGGGGCAATAAGGTATCATGTCATGCTATTCATCCTTCAGATATTGTGGACCATGTGTCTATCAATGCTATTAATCTACACTATGATTTTGCAGAATGTTGTAACTCCGTTATTTTGGGTGTTTCTGCCCTTTTCCATCCTAATTTTTATCTGGTGGATCGGTGACTATATCTATAAGAGAACCATCTTTAAAATTAATATAAGCGTAATCGTGCTTTGGATACTCTATATTCTTAGAACACATTCTATATTGCAAGATGTTGGTTACCTTGTATTTATTGGTATTTTAATATTTATAGGTATTTTAATATTTATAGGTATTTTAACTGGCATTAGTTTGTTATTTGTAGTTATTCTTATATACTCGCTGTTTACACAGCTCAAGGAGCCGAGGATCAAAGCTGAAGGAGTAATCTCGGCTTGAAGGATGAATTACCTTTCTCGTCATAGATGCAGTACCGTCATAGTCAAAACTACGTCACAGTTTTGTGTAGTAAACACTAAAGAGAATACTTACATATATAACCCATATCTGGGTTATGTGCGGCCATTACTTCAGTACGCACGTCTGGTCTGGGTCCCTCAAGTGGGTATTACAGAATATCTTAGTTATGACATTGTAACTGTGCAGAAACGCGCTGCAAAAATCTACTCGCTGTAAATTATATGGCTTATGAATCTGCTTCATAACAGTTACGATTTTCATGAATCCTTATAACTCAGTTGATTGAGAACCTGAAAAAGAAAATAAAACCTCGTCTAAGTTTGTACTCTTTGAATTGTTGGGGGGATTTGACACCTCCTCCACCACGTAAGACCCTAGGTACAATCCAGTTATTTGAGAACACTATCCCCACCTTAGTTGCGGAGTAAAATTAAGTCTCGTTTAAGGTCATACTCTATGAATTTTCAACAAACAACCATTGAAATTAGGGACTTCCAATAACCGGTCTTTTATAAGCCGAACTGACTTTCGAATATTTCAGGTCACCAAAGTCTAAATTAAACCTCATAATAATGACCTAATTACATCCAGTTGAAGTTTATCAGGAATAGTATCATTCTTTTTTTCAAAATCTTTAATCTTCTTCTTTAAGTTCTTCGCAACAAAATTCCTTAAGCAGTCAATTTTGTTGATGAAATAGTTAGGGATTTCTATAGCTATATCCAAGTTTGTATTCTGAAGTTGTGACTCCTGTTTTGACCTTATTCGAATTCAAGCAAAACTTTTCTAGTTCTTCATCTTCTTCAATACGATTTAAGTTTTCGCTTAAAATTGTAAAGTCGTTCATAAGTGTCTTACGTCTCATCTCATATTTTAAACCTGAAATAAAGTAACAGCAACAGTATAATAACAGGAACAATAGCAGTATAATAGTAATATAACAGTATAATAACAGTAACATAAAGTAAGCCAAATAAAGTAACAGTACTGCACATTTTTAATTAAAATAATTATACTTTCTCTATATCGTGGTTGCAGCAATAGCTGCAACCTAGTAAAGGACAAACACATCCACCAGTAACAAAATATAGCCTGAAACCCCCTAAAAATGACGTCTGATCGAAACCACTGAAACCACCTTGGCTGAAAATCCAATCTAGAAAACTTAGTACCCTGGCTTGAACAAGAAGGGAAATCCATTGGCTTGAAATACAATTAAAGTGGCTGTAACCATGATACTCTGCATCAAAAGCATCTTTTTCCGTTTTTTTTCTCCGTAGCTTGCTGGGAACTGGAACATCAAAGATAGCTGTTTAATGGCTCATTTTAAAGGAAATTACTGCATCTAGTCCTTTTTGTAATTAATAAAACAATATTTAAAATAAAATCAATTTTTTGTGAAAAACTGCATTTTCCTATACAAGATTATAAATGACGTCATAACCGTAGGTTATAACTATCGATGTAATAATTTAAAAGATAAATGAGATTGGTTGCCGCAGTAGATGCAACCTAGTAAGAGACCAGTCTTGAGTCAGTCTCCCAAGTGAAAACATCTTTTTTGGATTTCTTGAACTTTAAAGAAAGCTCTCAACCAGTATTAATTTATTTGCTTTGAACTTGACCTAGTTTCTTGATGTTCTTTAATTCACTGCTTGAGCTTGAATTTAATTCAATGACTCAATTTGGAATAAATAACAGTCGACTTCTGGTGAATTGACCTGAACTTAACCTCTATTATTGATGTTCATTAATTCACTGCTTGAGCTTGAATTTAATTCAGTGACTTAGTTTGAAATAAGGATTAAGTTTGAAATAAATTTCAGTAAATGAAATTGTGCGAAGGAGGGTGCAATGTGAAATAAAATGAGATTTGGTACAATCTACAGTGATAGATTGTGAGCGTTTATGAAATGTTATTTTTGGATATAAGATCACCGAGGAGAACACTTTCCGTAAGCAGAGATTTTATCTGGTAATAATTTTACTCAAGCTAGGGTGGGGAAGTGGCTTGAGGTAGCCCCCTTGCATTTTATTAGCCCATAGTACCAAGTTAATATTTATGTGTTATTATTATTAATTGATAAATGGCTGCTGTGACTTCTGAAAAGTTGTACAAGACAGTTTGCAAAGAGAGCCTCAGTCTCGCAACCAGAGGAACAGTTATTTGCAACACATCTGCTGGGGGTTGTGGTCGCCTCTGCCATAACCGCTGTGAAATTCTTCAGAGTATTGAGAGACAGTATTATAATATATCAGTGCTCTGACTGCTGCGAGAAATTTTCTGATAAACCTGCTTCCCCGCAGATCCCGCCTCCTTCAGAGACTCTTGTTTATTCACCAGTTTTAAGTTTTTTCCGGCACTGTCTACAGTCAGGAATTTCGTCCGCCTCCTGTATATCTTCGTGTTCAAACTTCTATTCTTATGATCATCTTTGATCAAGCTAGAAGCCTCCTAACATCTCTAGTGAACCCCACGCATAAACTCCTTGCACGTCGCGGCCCCTCTGCTAAGCAAAGCCTGTCACAGGATATTTTAGACATCCTTATTTCTGAAGATGCAACCCCTCGCTTTCCAAATCTGAAATTCGTTATGACTGCAAGTGATGCGATACCTGCTATAGATACGGATCAAAATGCTCACTTTAGCCGTGCCATTCAAACCTGGGACCGACATCTTTTTAGCATAATTGATAAACTTGATTACGTCACAAGTAAGGTAGCAGAGACTCCTGCTTTGGTGAAAGAGTGTTGTGACGGAGTACAGAGCGAGGTTTTGAGCTGTATAAATAAAGAAAAACTCAATGATAAATCCTGGCATCCTCTGAAAAACGAGTCAGAAACAGTGGGTCTTGTAGTAGATTCACCACCATAAGATTGTGATGATCCCTTAAAGCGTGAAGCTTTTCTGAAATCGTTGGATGGAGCTGATGGTATAGTGCGGATTTCACTTTCTAAGGAATCAGGATCCCAGCAACAGAAATGGGTCATTCATACGAAAAGACAAAACGCCGAAAACTTGAAAGCCTGTTTTAATGAAAAGGTCGGTAAAACTGAGGTTCGCAAATCGAGAATTGTCGGTTTATTCTCACGAGTGGACTTCCCAATCAATCCAGAGAGTGTGTGTGCTTCTAACCAAGGTATCGAAGAGATACATCGCATCGGTGTTTTGAAGTCCTATCGTGTATACTTCCATTCGGTGACGGCCAAGTCTCATTATTTGCGTCATGGGATTCACATTGGCTACGAACATTTCCGGCTTACTGATTATAGGTTTTTACCGCGAATGTGCTACAAATGCGGGTCGCTAGAGCATATATCGTCAGCCTGCTCTAGCGTGGAACGTTGTCTTAAGTGCCTTGGTAGTGGACACTCTCATTCTAGGAACAACCCTTGCCAGAATAAACCTTGTTGCTTCCATTGTGGATCTTATGAGCATACTGGATTTAGCTTTCGCTGCAAACAGTTAACCGAAAAAGTTGCAAAGAATTAAAAATGATTAGTGCAAAGATTATATCTCTGAATCTGAATGGTTTTGGTGATCAACAACATGTATTGCAGTCTATGCTGCGCGATCTGGATATTTTGTGTCTGCAAGAGCATCATTTTCTGGACCACTCTACTAGTCTTCTTTCGAGCCTGTCGCAGCAGTTTAAGTGTTTTATATCTCCAGCTACACCTACTGGTGGACGCCCATCAGGAGGTGTTTGCATTTTTATTCGAGAGAATATTCCAGTTTCAGTGTTTGCCGTTAATCGTTATTTTGTTGCTGTTCAAATCCCAGGGATTATTGTATTTTCGTGCTATTTACCAACAAATTATCATACTGTTGATTTGGATTTTGATTTCAATTTTGCATGTTTAGAATTATCGCGATGTGTGGCGAAAGTTCCATCAGATTTCCATTGGCTTATTTGCGGGGATTTTAACTGCAACATTGCTATCTCTGATGTCCGCTCTTTTATTCTTACCGCTGCAACCCAGATTGTCGTGTTTTTTTATTCATGTAATAGTTCTAAAAAAACTATGACGACATTCATTATCTAGTAGGGTTTCAGACAAGGTGGTTCTAATGATGTACTTTTGTTTTGATCTGACTCTGTTTTTAAGTTTTCTGGGTTTGTATTTTCTTAGCCTTGGACGTGATCGTCTCTTACTAGGTTACTAGCTACTGCTGCAACCCGGATTCACATAGTTATAAGGCGCAGCGTGTTCCAAGGCTCTGGTGTTAGCTACCAATCTCTTCGTAGGCGCGGGTTCAAATCTTACCACTGGTAGTATTTTATACCAAAGCAAACAAATTACTTGTTTGAGTATTAAAATATAATCTTGTTTAAGTTACTATGGGCTGGAAGTTTGTTCTTACTCTAATTTGTGGTATTTTCAAGCTTGGTAGATTATTTGATTAATTTTTTTTATATTTCTTAGCATTGGACTGATCGTCTCTTACTAGGTTGCTAGCTGCTAAATAACTTATTTTAGTTACGAAAGATTTCTAACCCAATTAATTTCCTTTAAAATGAGCCATTGAACAACTCTCTACGTTGTTCCAGTGCCAAGCTATCTGTGACCAAGCTTTATTCCAATGATCGTCTTTTAATGTAACTTTACTATAACAACCAGGATGACGTCAGTTACAACTTGGGTTTCGTTTTATGCTATATCATTACAAACAGAAAAAAACCTACGGCTTTTTCCTCTTTGAAATAGTAAGAGACGAACCTCAAGCAATCAAGTAGCTAACTAAGTCCAATGTATGCAGTGGTATGTTATCCACTATATTGACCATAAATACATTGACCTTAAATATAAGGTTGCTAGCTACCGCTGCAACCCGGAACTATTATAAAACTTTTTGTTTTAATTACAGAAAGTTTTTAAACCCACTAATTTTCTTTAAAATGAGCCATTGAAAAACTCTCTGCGATGTTCCAGTGCCAAGCAATCTTTGGAAGAGAATAAAGAAAAAAAGAGGCCGTTTAGGCAGAACTCTGTAGTAGTTACCACTTTTTCTGGATTTTTAAGTCAATATATTTCCTTTGTTCTTCAAGCCAAGGGACATAATGTATCCTATATAGAAGTTTCAGACACGGCGGTTCTAATCGTGTACTTTTTAGTCTGATCTGATTCTATTTTTAGGAGTTATGGATTATTGTATTTCTTAACATTGGACGTGATCGTCTCTTACTAGGTTACTAGCTATTGCTGCAACCTGGATTTTACTATAAAAGCGCTTCACACACCCATACACACCTTTCAGTTGGTATGGTGTGCTTTGCAGTTCAATTAGTATAGGCTAAAGTTCGTTCTTTACTATAAATATCATGAAATATATCGATCTTTTATGTAACTTTAAAATGAGCTATTGAACAACCCTCTACGATGTTCCAGTGCCAAGCTATCTCTGGATACAAAAAAAGAAAAAAAAAGAAAAAAAAAGAAAAAAATATCCCGTTTAGGCAGAATGTTGTAGTAGCTGCCACTTTTCTTGATTTTCAAGCCAATATATTTCCCTTGCTGTTCAAGCCAAGGGACAGAAATTTTACTATGCAGGAGTTTCGGACAAGGCGGTTCTAATGGTGTACTTTTTGTTTTGATCTGACTCTTTTTTTAGGAGCTACGGGTTTTTATATTTCTTAACATTGGGCGTGATCGTCTCTTACTAGGTTGCTAGCTACCGCTGCAACCCGGATTAACATGGGCTAGGTGTCATTTTTTATTGTACTATATGTAAACATGTTAAAATACAAGTGTGTTTCATCATCATGCTTATGATGATTTATTATAATATTTCATGCTTATTAAGATTATTATAACAAACCGGATACTAAAATGATTACAAACAGGAAAAAGCCTACGGTTTTTTCTTCTTTGAAATAGTAAGAGACGAACCTCAAACTATCAAGTGGCTAACTAATTCCAATGTATGCAATTGTTTGTTATTCCAATGATCGTCTTTTAATGTAATATTAGTATAGGCAAGAGTTCGTTCTTTATTATAACTATAATCTTCATCATTGTGATAACACATCTTGCTGTTTTGTTTGATTACTTCTCGATACGCCTGGTCGGTTGAATACCTTTGCTTTTTTCTTTTCAAGTTACTATCTCTGTTGTTTGTGTAGTACTGTTTTTTCAAATTGCGTATAGCTTGCTTCGATCTAACCATTATTCTAATCAAGAATGAGAGAATTTACATCTCTGTCGTTCTTAAGTAGTAATTATGACATCACGGCGTAATGATTTTATTGACGTCATAGCGCAATGATATTATTTCATGACGTCATCAGAAACAACAATATAATTTCGTGTTTTTCTATTCACGTCATATCTCTAATATAAGGCTATGATGACATTCATTATTTATCTAGTAGGGTTTCAGACAAGGTAGTTCTAATGATGTACTTTTGTTTTGATTTGACTCTATTTTTAGGAGCTTTGGGTTTTTATATTTCTTAGCATCGGAGTGATCGTCTCTTACTAGATTGCTAGCTACTGCTACAACCCAGATTCACATATATAGTTATTTATGAGAGGCAGCCTGGCCGAGTGGTCCAAGGCACTGGTGTTAGCCACCAGTCTCTTCGGAGGCGTGGGTTCAAATCTTACCGCTGGTATGCGATTATGTTTGAAAGACTGCAGTGTGAAAAGACATCGAAAATACAGTTTTCGGTGGAAAAATTTATTCTCTTTTAGAAATAATTTATTTTAGTTACTATAGATTTTTAACCCAATTAATTTCCTTTAAAATGAGCTATTGAACAACCCTCTACGATGTTCCAGTGCCAAGCTATCTCTGGATACAAAGAAAAAAAGAAAAAAGAAAAAAATATCCCGTTTGGGGAGAATAACGTGGTTAAAGTCAATTTTCTTGATTTTCAAGCCAATATATTTCCCTTGCTGTTCAAGCCAAGGGACAGAAAGTTTCCTATACAGGGGTTTGGACAAGGCGGTTCTAATGGTGCACTTTTTGTTTTGATCTGACTCCTTTGTTAGGAACTATGGGTTTTTATATTTCTTAACATTGGACGTGATCGTCTCTTACTAGGTTGCTAGCTACCGCTGCAACCCTGTTACTTAAAACGTTCCCATTTACGGTATCGAGCCTTTATGTAATTTCAAGCCTATATATTTTTTTTGTTATTCAAGCCAAAGGACGGTAAGGTTTTGTATACAGAAGTTTTAGACAAGGCGGTTCTAATAGTGAACTTCTTGTTTTGATCTGAATCTTTTTAGTTAGGAGTTATGGGTTTTTATATTTCTTAACATTGGACGTGATCGTCTCTTACTAGGTTGCTGGATATCGTTGCAACCCGGATTTCCTAATTATCGTATTTTAATATAATAACTTCAGTTACTTTCGTTCTTTAATGTAATTGGACGTGATCGTCTCTTACTAGGTTGCTAGCTACCACTGCAACCCGGATTAACATGAAATTTGCAGTTTTTCGTAAAAGAAATGATTCTATTTTAAAAATTATTTATTTTGACAGCAAAAGGTTTTTAACCCCATTAATTTTCCTTTATAATGAGCCATTGATCAACTCTCTACGATGCCCCAGTGCCAAGCTATCTGTAGAATTACTAACCTATACTATAATTAAGTGGCGTATAAAATTTAGTGTAGGCAAGAGGTTGTTCTTTATTATAATTCTTCTTTGGAGTAGTAAAAGACGAATCTCAAAGAATAAGGGAGCTAACTCAGTCCAATGTATGCAATGATTTTTTCTTGTAATGATCGTCTTTTAATATAATATTTTTAACCCCATTAATTTCCTTTAAAATGAGACATTGAACAACTCTCTACGATGTTCCGGTGCCATTATAATACTTGTCGAAATATGAACGTGTATAAATATTGCATTCACTTATTACGTCACATATGGTTATCTTTTAATGTATTATTACAAACAGAAAAAAGCCTAAGACTTTTTCTTCTATGGAATAGTAAGAGACGAACTTCAAAGAATCAGGCAGCTAACTAAGTCCAATATAAGCAATGGTTTGTTCGTCTAATGATCATCTTTTAATTTGGCGTTTCTTACTAGGTTGCTAGCTACCACTGCTACCCGGATTATGTTATTAATAGGTTGCTAGCTACCGCTGCAACCTAGATATTCTTATTTCTGCTACTATGGGCTAAGGTTCGTTCTTTACTGTAAATAATTACAAAAGGTTTTTAACCCCATTAATTTCTTTTAAAATGAGCCATTGAACAACTCTCTACGATGTTCCAGTGCAAAGCTTTCTTTTGAATTACTAACCTATACTATAATTAAGTGGCGTATAAAATTTAGTATAGGCAAGAAGTCGTTCTTTATTATAACATCAAAACCTTTCTTATTTGAAAGGGATCTTAGACTCTTCAATTGGTATTTTGTCTTTATCTGCTCACAACTGTCACAATGCATTGTGGGGTATACATCCCTAATGTTAGCTACCTTATCAAGGCTCTCACCAAATAATTTTATTATTGTATTTTCATCCACAGAAACTCTAATATTGCTATCACCGTAAATGAAGTCTTGACTATTATTACGACAGAGTCTACTTGACACTTCTTCTATGTAATGACTTAGTTCCTTGTACGAGCCCTCGACTTTTAGTAGATTAATATGTTGTATAATCTTACATTTTGATACTGCCTTATATACGCTATTAATGAAACAGTTCAAGACAGGAAAATGTGGAGCTAGTGCCCTTAGAGAACGCAAATAGCTCTGACATCCCTCATTTGGGCTACAGTATAACGAATGCCCATGCTTTTTTGTGTCCCTGTAATTGATTTCACAATAATCCAAGCCGCCAAGGTAGAAATTAACCACTTTGTCAGTTGAAAATTTTAATGCTATATTATTTTCAAGGATATCAAAAAGAATTTGACATAATTCAATATCCGTCGGATAGAGCTTGCAGATATCAGGGTGACATTGCCAAGTAACCTGCTGCCCAATTTTTGGTTTTGAATGTTTACTCAGATTGTTATAGGTGACTTCAGCCATCATAATTTCCTTGTCAGATCTAGATTCAGAGCATTCTTCAATAGTTGTCTCGTACTTTTCAGGACAGTTTGTTCTACTACACAGAGAATTTTTTGCCAAATATTCAGTAGAACTAAAAGAACTGTTTAAAACACAGTTAGAAATGCTTTTTTCTTGAGTCGGTGTTCCAGGAATTTGTTCTAAATCATTAGTCTTACAAACACATTTACTAATAACCCTAACAGGCTCGTTTTCGCCATAATTGAAAAACATTGCTTTTCCTTCGCTGTTGATAGGTATGCTTGTATATATGTTTTTATTGCTGCTACATAAACTGCAATTGCTCCTTCCAAAATTAATATACGAATTTTCAAAGAAGTACGCCTCCGTATATTCACTGTGTTGTCGAACATTTTCCATTGCATCTGTAAACTGTTCCGCAGTTGCCAATCCATACCTTGGAAGCTTTTCATTAAACTGACAACATTTCTTTTGGATATTACTATGAAGTTTTGCCAAGGAATTTCTAGCCGACTTTTCAACAGCATCCGCTCTTTCAAAGAGAATTTTAATCTGTAATTTTGAATACTTTTCGTGATCCTGGTAAAACATGCGTAAAATGTTTCTCAATTTACGAAGATCAGCCTGCATTTTTGCCATCTTCTTGTATTTCTGAATGTAATTTTTCCCTTTGTCCTTATGCGTTCTTCGGTACAACCTCGCAGAGAATTTAATTTTTTCATTATAGCTTTTGTCACCCCAGTATCTACCCATTATTCTGGTAGCAACTTTTTTCTTATGTTTGTTTCGGTAATCTTCATCATTATCATACCGTTCCCTGCTCTTTTGTCTAGCCTGCTCAATTGTTGCTTCTCTATAAAGTTTATCATTGTGATAACGCT
>NC_142812.1:9327666-9451367 GCF_049724085.1 Artemia sp. Qi Xiang Cuo | reverse complement strand
CACAAAAGCTTAGACACACAAAAACTTACACACACACACACACAAAAACTTACACCCACACGCAAAAACTTACACCCACACGCAAAAACTTACAAGCACACAAAAACTTACATGTACAAAAAAACTTACACACACACTAAAACTTACACACACTCACAAAAACTTACACACACACCCACAAACTTAAACACACACACGAAAACTAACGCAAACATACACACACACACAGACATACAAACAAAAAACATACACATTCAAACTAAAACTTACATGAACAAAAAAAATTACAAGCACACAAAAACTTACACACACTCACAAAATCTTAAACGCACTAACATAATATTTAAAAAACAAACTAAATATTAAACTCCCACACTAACTCTTACACACACACACACACACAAAAACTTACACTAAAAAAAATTAAATCATACACACACACACGCTCAAATACCCAAACAAGAACCAACTTACACACACACAAAATAATACACACACACACACACACACAAAACAAAAAAGAGCAAACTAACGAAAGAAAGCACACACAAACTTCCATGCGAAAACACACTTACACACACACAAACACACAAAAAAAAACACACAAAATCAATCAAAAAATATAAATAAATAACTATATAATTCAAAATATCTACCACTAATACACACACACAAACAAATACTACAACATAAACACACACACACACAAAAACATACACATTCACTTTAAAACTTACATTGACACAAAAACTTACATGCACACAAAAACACACACACAAACAAACACACAAACACAAAACTCACACACACACACACACGAAAAAAAAAAAACACACGAAAAAAAATACACAAGCAAAAACAATAACACACACACACACACACACACACAAACACAAAAAAAACTAACAAATGAACACAACAAAAACTCACACACACATGCACAAAAACTTACACACACACACACACACACACACAAACTTACACACACACACACAAAAACTTACACACACACACCAAAACTTACACACACAAAAACTTACACACACACACACACACACACACACACACACACACACACACACACACACAAACACAAACAAACACACACACACACACAAACACACACAAAATTACAAACACACACACAAAAACTTAAAAACAAGCAAAAAAGCTTAGACACAAGCAAAATTACACACACACACACAAGCACTTACTACCAAATGCAAAATCAAACAAGAAAAAAAACAAAAACTTTAAAAAGCACCAATACACACACACACAAAAACAGAAAAACACGCACAATCAAATACACACACACAAACACTAACAACAAGATAAGAGAACACACAAACACAACCAAACACACAAAAACAAACACACACACATTACATACATGCACACGAAAACTTACATGCACACACACACACACACACACACACACACACACACATACTACACACACACACGTAAAAACTTACACACACAAAATCTTAGACACAGACAAAATTACACACACACAACCACAAACTAACACAAACACTCACAAAATTACAATCAAAAACAAAATTATATTAACAAACAAAATTAAACACACAAAAAATTACAAACACGATAAAAAACTTACACACACACGCAACCACTTACACATACACACACTAAAACTAACTCACACAAAAGAAACCTTACACACACACACGCCAAAACTTACACACACACAAAAAATTACACACACTTACCTTATAACAGTTACATTGTCTTAATTTTTCATATTTCATTTTGAATTTCTGTCGTGAAATGCAAGAGTTGGAATATTTCAGTAGTGACTTGTTGGGCTTTACCTTCTCACAGTTACATTCTCTTGATTTTTCGAAGTTCATTTTGAATTTCTGTCATGAAATGCAAGAGTTGGAAAATTGGGGTCTTACTCCACCAACCCGACTGGTGAAAATCCACTAGCTCAGTATTGGGGTCCCAGTCCACCAGCCTGAACGATGGAAATTCAATAGCTCAGAATTGGGATCATAGTCCACCAGTCCGAATGGCGGAAATCCACTTGCTCACAATTGGGGTCCCAGTCAACCAGCCTGCATGGTTGCAATTCACTGTTTAAGTTAGGTTAGGTTAACTTATCATGAGCGCACATGATGAGTTAACCTAATCTTTTCCGGTGTGTATGGTTAGGTTAGGCTAGATTAAGTTGGGTTAGGTTAAGTTAGGTTAGGTTAGCCCATGTACGCTTCACTTAGGTTAGCTTAGGTTAGGTGAGAGACAGGCAAAAGTTAGGTGTAGATTAGGTTAGATTGTTAGATTAGGTTAGTTAGGTTAGGCTAGGTTAGCCTACGTAGGCGCGCTTTGTTAGGCTAACCTAGCCTAACCTAACTTAACCTATTTTAATCTATCCTAACCTAACCTAATCATACACCCAACTTTTTTCCTGTCTTTCACCTAACCTAAGCCGACCACAGTCAAGCGTATATTGGCTAACCTAACCTAACTTAACCTAACGTAACTTAATCTAGCCTAACCTAACCATACTCGCCGGAAAAGGTTAGGTTAACTTATCATGAGCGCTCATGATAAGTTAACCTAACCTAACTTAAACAGTGAATTTCCATCATTCAGGCAGGTAGACTGAGACCCCAATATCGAGCTAGTGGATTTCCACCATTCAGACTGGTGGACTAAGACCCCAATTCTGAGCTAGTGAATTTCCACCGTTCAGGCTGGTGGAGTGGGATCCCAATACTGAGCTAGTGGATTTCCACCATTCGGGTTGGTGGACTAAGACCCCAATTTTCCATCTTTTGCATTTCATGACAGAAATTCAAAATGAACTTCGAAAAATCAAGAGAATGTAACTGTGACAAGGTAAAGCACGACAAGTCACTACTGAAATATTCCAACTCTTGCATTTCAAGAAAGAAATTCAAAATGAAATTTGAAAAATTAAGACACTGTAACTGCGATATGGTAAGCGTGTGTAAGATTTTGTGTGTGTGTAAGTTTTGGCGTGTGTGTGTGTAAGTTTTGGCGTGTGTGCGTAAGTTTTCGTGTGTTTGTTTGTTAGTGTTTGTGTTTGTGTGTAAGTTTTGTGAGTGTGTGTAAGTTTTTGTGTGTGTTATTGGTTGTGAGATTTTTAGTGTGTGTGTGCAATCAAGTTCTTGAGTGTGGATTTTAGTTTTTGTGTGTGTGTGTAAGTTTTTGCGTGTGTTAGCTTGTGTGTGTGTAAGTTCTTTCGTGTGTGTGTGTAATTGCTAGAGCGTGTGTGTTTGTGTGTGTGTGTGTAATTTTTTGTGTGAATGTGAGATTTCTTGTGATTGTTGAAGTGAGTGTGTGTGTGTGTATGTGTGTGTGTGTGTGTGTGTAAGTTTGTATGTGTGTGTAAGTTTTTGTGTGTGTGTAAGTTTTTTTGTGTGTGTGTAAGTTTTTGTGTGTTTGTGTAAGTTTTTGTGTGTATGTAAGTTTTTGTGTGCTTGTCAGTTTTTTCATGTGTCTGTCAGTTTGTTTGTGTGTGTGCGTTATTTTTTGTGTGTAATATCTATTGTGCGTTTTTGTTTGTGTTTTTGTTTGGTTCTTTAAGTTTGTGTGTGTTTGTTTGTGTGTGTTTTTTAGTTTTTGTGTTTTTTTGTTTTTATGTATGTTTTGTTTTTTGTGTTTGTGTGTGTGTGTAAGTGTGGGTGTGTTTAATTTGATGCGTGTGTGTGTGAGTTTTCGTTTTTGTGTTTGTAAGTTTTTTGTGTGTGTGTGTGTGTGTTTTTTAGTGATTGTGAGTTTGTTTGTGTTTGTTTTTTTTTGTTCTTTTTTTATTTTTTTGTTTGTTTGTTTTTTTGGTTGTGTTTTTTTTAGTTTTTGTGTGTGTAATTTTGTGCGTGTGTGTGTAAGTTTTCGTGTGTGTGTATGTGTGTATTTGTTGTGTGTGTGTGCGTGTGTTTGTGTGTGTAATTTTTTGTTATATTGTAAGTTTTTGTTTTAAATTTTGATTTCGTTTTCATGTGTATTTGTTTTTTCGTGTGTGTGTGTGTGTGTTTTTATTGGTGATTTTTATTGTAAGTTTTGGCGTGGTTTTTTAAGTTTTCGTTATTGGTTTTTTTTGGTATATTTTGTGTGTGTTTTTTTGTGTGTTTTTGTTTTTTTTTTTTTGTGCATTTTTGTTTTTGTGTGGTTGTATGTTTTCTTGTGCTTGTGTATGTTTTTTTGTGTGTGTTTGTGTGTGTAAGTTTTTGTGTGTAAGTTTTGGCGTGTGTGTGTAAGTTTTTGTGTGTGTGTGTGTAAGTTTTAATGTGTGTGTGTTTCAGTTTTTGTGTGTGTGTGTGTGTAATTTTTCGTGTGTGTGTGTAAGTTTTCGTGTGTGTGTGTAAGTTTTTGTGTGTGAGTGTAAGATTTAGTGCGTGTGTGTAATTTTTTGTGTGCATGTAATTTTTTATGTTCATGTAATTTTTAGTTTGCTTGTGTAAGTTTTTTTGTATGTTTGTGTGTGTGTGTGTGTATGTGTGAGTAAGTTATAGTGTGTGTGTTTAATTTTTTGGGTGTGTGTGTAATTTTTTGTGCGTGAGTTTAATTTTCAGTGTGTGTGTAAGTTTTTTTGTACATGCAAGTTTTTGTGTGACTGTAATTTTTTGCATGTGGGTGTAAGTTTTTGCGTGTGGGTGTAAGTTATTGTGTGTGTGTGTGTGTGTAAGTTTTTTTTTGTCTAATCTATTGTGTGTGTAAGTTTTTTGATGTGTGTGAGTAAGTTTTAGTGTGTGGAAAAATTTAGAAGTGTCCAACTCAGAAAAGCCCGAAAACGTAATTTACATATCCCAAATCATAAGTTTCGGACTACACACTCCTATGAGCGGCTAAGAAATCTAGCTCAGAAAAGTCTGAAATAGCAAACTAGTCATCCCAAACTATTGGTTTCAGACAACAAACACCTATGATGGACTAAGAATCCTAGCTCTGAAAAGTTCAAATAGAAAACTACACATCCCAAATCGTAATTTTCTGACAACACACACCTATGAAAGGCTATGAAATCTAGCTAATAAAAGCCGGAAATAGCAAATTAACCACCCCAAATCATAAGTTTCAGTCAGCACTCACCTATGAACGGCTATGAAATCCAGCTCGGAAAAGTAAAAAAATAGCAACCCCCACATCCCAAATCATACGTTTCAGAGAACACATACCTATGAAAGACTAAGAAATCTATCTCAGAAAAGCCAGAAATAGTAACTTACATACCCCGAATCATAATTTTCTGAAAGGACATACCTATAAACTGTTAATAAATCTGGCTCAAAAATGTCAAAAATAGCAAACTAGTCATCCCAAACTATAGGTTTCAGACAACGAACACCTATGAAAGGCTAAGAAATAAAGCTCAGAAAATTCAAAAGTAGCAATCAAACCATCACAAATCATTGGTTTCAGACAACACACACCTAAGAAACTCTAAGAAATCTATCATAGAAAAGCCATAATTAGTAATTTACATATACCAAATCATATGTTTCAGTCAAAAATCACCTAAGAAAATCTAAGAAACCTTGCTCAGAAAAGTCAAAAATAGCACACTAGTCATCCCAAACAATAGGTTTCAGACAACAAACACCTATGAAAGGCTAAGAAATTCAGCTCAGAAAAGTCAAAAGTAGCAATCCACCCATCCCAAATCATAGGTTTCAGACAACACACACCTATGAAATGCTAAAAAACCACACTCATAAAAGCCTGAAATAGTAATGTACATATCCCAAATCCTAGGTTTTAGACATCATTCACCAAGGACAGACTAAGATACCTTAGCTCAGAAACGCCTGAAATAGCGAAACTACTCATCCCAAACTAGAAGTTTCAGAGAACAAACGCCTAAGACGGACTAATAATCATAGCTCTGAAAAGTTCAAATAGCAAACTACACATCCCAAATCATAAGTTTCAGACAACACACACCTATGAACGTCTAAGAAATCGAGCTCAGAAAAGACAAAAATAGCAAACCACTCATCCCAATCATAGGTTTCAGTCAACATACACCTATGAAAGTCTAATAAATCAAACTCATAAAATTCAAAAATAGCAATTTAGGTATCTCAACTCAGAGGTTTCAGTCTACACAAACCACCGAAAGACTAAGAAACCTTTCTCAGAAAAGTCAAAAATAGCAAACTACTCATCCCAAACTATTGGTTTCAGACAACATTCACCTACGAAATACTAGAAAACCTCAGCTCAGAAAAGCCTGAAATAGCAAACTATACATCCCAAATCATAATTTTCTGACACCACACACCTATGAAAGGCTAAGAAACCTAGCTCAGAAAAGTCGAAAATAGCAAACTACACATCCTAAATCATAGGTTTCAGACATCACATACCTATGAAAGACTAAGAAATCCAACTCAGAAAAGCCCTAAATAGTAATTTACATATCCCATATCATAAGTTTCAGAAGGCATTCACCTACGAAATACTATATCCCAAATCATAAGTTTCAGACAGCATTCACCTACGAAATACTAAGAAACCTTAGCTCAGAAAAGTCTGAAATAGCCAACTACTCATCCCAAACTCGAAGTTTCAGACAACAAACACCTATGAGTGACTAAAAATCCTAGCTCTGAAAAGTCCAAAAAGCAAACTATACCTCCCAAATCATAATTTTCTGAAAGGACACACCTATGAAAGGCTAAGAAATCTAGCTCAGAAAAGTCAAAAATAGCAAATTAACCATCCCAAATCATAGGTTTCAGTCAACACACACCTACGAATGGCTGTGAAATCCTGCTCAGAAAATTAAAAAAATATCAACCCACACACCCCCAAATCATAGGTTTCAGACAACACACACCTAAGAAAGACTAAGAAATCCGGAAATGAAAAGACAGAATTAGCAAAAAACATATACAAAATCATACGATTCAGACAGCACACACCAATTAACGGCTAAGACAACAAGCTCAGAAAAGACAAAAATATCAAACTAGAAATCCCAAACAATTGGTTTCAGACAACACACACCTATGAAATTCTAATAAATCAAGCTCAGCAAAGTCAAAATTAGCAAACCACCAATCCCAAATCATATGTTTCATACAACACACACCTATGAAAGACTAAAGAAATCCAGCTCAGAAAAGTCAAAAATAGCAAACTAAATATCCCAAATCATCGGTTTCAGTCAACACACACCAACAAACGACTAAGAAACCTAGCTCAGAAAAGTCAAAAATAGCAAACTACTCATCCCAAACTATTGGTTTCAGACAACATTCACCTACGAAATACTAGAAAACCTTAGCTCAGAAAAGCCTGAAATAGCAAACTAAACATCCCAAATCATAATTTTCTGACAACACATACCTATGAAAGGCTAAGAAATCTAGCTCAGAAAAGTCAAAAATAGCAAACTACACATCCCAAATCATAGTTTTCAGAAACCACACACCTATGAAAGACTAAGAAAATCCAACTCAGAAAAGTCAAAAATAGCAAACTACATATCCCAAATCATAAGTTTCAGTCAACACACACCAACGAAAGTCTAAGAAACCTAGCTCATAAAAGCCTGAAATATCAAACTACTCATCCCAAACTATTTGTTTCAGACAACATTCACCTAGGAAATACTATGAAACCTTAGCTCAGAAAAGCCTGAAGTAGCAAACTACACATCCCAAATCATAGGTTTCAGACAACACACATCAATGAAAGACGGGTGCTCGGGGAGAGCCTTTGAGGGTCTGTGGGTCCCTTGAGGGCCGGTGGTCCTTTGGGAGCTCGGGGGGACCTTTGGGGACCGGGGGAGGGCCTTTGGGGCTCCGGGGATGGTATTTGGGGGTCTGGGTGGGCCTTTGGGGCACCGGGAGGGCCATTGGGTGCCTGGGGGACATTTGGGGACCGGTGGAGGGCCTTTGGGACCCCGTTGGTCCTTTGGGAGCTCGATGTGCCTTTGGGGGGCCCGGGGATGGCATTTGGGGGTCTGGGTGGGCCTTTGGGGCTCCGGTGGCCCTGTGGGAGCTTGGGGGGCCTTTGAGCGTCCGGTGGGACAGTTGGGAGCCTGGGGGACATTTGGGGCCTGGGGATGGCCTTGGGGGGTCTGGGTGGGCCTTTTGGGGCTCCGGTGGCCCTTTGGGAGCTTGGAGGGCTTTGAGGACCGGGGGCTTACTTCGGGTTTGGGTTAGGAGGATTGGAACCCTTTGGGGTTGGGTTAGAGGACCTCACAACACTGTTCAAATGAAACTTGTGTATTATAACGACCACACTCAAAGTCTCTTCTAAAATCTCTTCAAAAATCTTCTTTTAAAATGTCTCTATCTGTTTCGCCGAAATAGTTCCATAACATGTCTAAAACGGTTTCGACCAAATAATCCCTAAACGTAAATTCAGCGTGTTCCTTTGTTATTGACATCTCTGCGCTAACGCATTTCAAATTAATATGAAACCTTTTCGCGCGCTAAAACAATTCATCCCTAAGATGCTTCTGCCTAATTGTTTCCATGGCCTTTGGTTATTAATATCCTTTGGAGTTCGACCAGTAGAACTGTTCCCGAGGCAAAGACATTAATGATTTGGATCTATTCCTGGAGAAATGTTTCTAGGGCGAAAATTTTTAAAGTCTGACAGATGATGTCATTGATTGATTGATCTGTCAAGAAAGGGGAAATTAATTGTTGTTTCTAAGGGGAATTATTGATTCACGATAGGTGAATTGAGGTCGACAGCACAGGTGTTCTGACTCGTGACTACACCACGTGGTTTTTGGTTTTGTCAGTGAGTAAGTTCCAGTTTTTTCAAATTCTCACTGACAAAAACCATAAAAACATACAAAAATTTGAGACAGTTACTGTTTTTTCAAATTCTCATTGACAAAAAACATAAAAACAGACATAAATGTGACAAAATTCCTGTTTTTTCATTCTCAGTGAGAAAACAATATAACAGACATGAATTGCTGTTGACATCCATATATGTGACAAAGTCCATGCTTTTTAAATTATCATTGTCAAAAACCATTAAACATCCATGAAAAACATCAAATAAATCGACCAACACACAAAACCATCCATGAAAACATACATAAATGTGACAAAATTCCTGTTTTTCAAATTCTCATTGACAAAAAAACCATAAACCACGTGGTTCTCGTGCCAATATATGGTGTTAAAAAAAGTTGTAGGTGGCAGCAGGGGTGAATCGTGGGGGTATAAGATAGCTCTCTACTGCGGTCTGGGGGAAAATTAGAAGTATGAGTTTTCCTTTTCAGTTCTGTTATATGCGTGATTGAATACAGTAAGCTTTTTTTATACTATATAATCTTTGACTTTTTAACCTAGGTAGAGTCCAAGGAGATAGTTAGAAATAATAGCGGTAACCCAGGGCAGGTACCCTTGGCCTTAAAGTGGCCCCTTTGACCGTTCGTTCATGTTATCATACCCTGGGGGCAGGATATACTGTAAATTGGGTACTAACAAACCCTATATTTACAGAACCGGCGTGGTAGGCACGGGCATCCCATTATAATATTTAGCGCCGCCAGGGGCTTTTCCCTCCAGTAAGTGGTGTAGCACCATTTTTGCACCAATAAGTGGTGACACCCGTACCTTACCACACCAACACTGGTGGCAGCAAGAAAAGGAGCTATCAGCAGCACTGATAGTAAAAGAATTCTGCATTTTCGAAGAGACAAGTTAATTTAGCCTACAGAGTAGCCTATTGTGATTACATATAAAGAGAAAAAAATACGGAATCAATTAATAGAATTATGAAGGTTTATAATGGGCTGCGCCTTGTTAGACAAAAATAAAAAAGAATAACGTAAAATTAATTGGGTTTGAGTTTACAGTGGGGGAATCTCCGTACTGAAAAATATTACAGGGTTAAAGGACAGATAAGAAAACTTTGAAAGTTGGGTTATTATTTGAGTGAATTGTTTAGATATAATCTTCAGTGATGAAGGTTATAAGATTATTGAATACGGCAAATTAGAAGGATTTGTCAGTTTGGTGCGCACATTTGAGAAGGAAGGTGGGAGGAACCTGTCCTATTGAGTAGTCGGCCTAAAAGGAGATTACATTTGGAGTACGAGTATCTAGGGACGATACGTGATTTGTTTTACAGGGTAGTTCCCCTGTTTGAGTTTTAGTCCAGCTAATTCACTAGTGGAATATTCGCACGGTTTTTTCAGTTTACTTTCTCGTCCAACCCCTGTTAATTCGTTTTTCGGAGATATATTTCACTCCCGTAAAATTACTTGCTGCGAAAGAAGTCGTTATTACCTAATGAAGTCTAGATATTCCGGTTATTTGAAAAATAACCGGTAATTTTTGTGTGTACCAATTGTTACACTTGCCAATATTGACAAATTAATTAAGAGATAATATAATCGGAAAGGAATATACGCGGTAAAATGAGGGGGTACGAAATAAACAAGGAAGAAATAATACGTGAAAAAAAAGACAAATTCACCCCCCAGAGGCTGTGCCAAATGAAGGGGAGTTGCAGGTTAGAGATAATACAGATATGGAACGAAAGAATTCAGAAAATGAATTAGGAAGATATAATGACAGAAGGAATCAAAGTAGTCCGAATAGCAGGAGTAGCAGAAGCTCAAATTCCAGCAGGGGCTCACGAAAAAGTAGTCATGTAGATACGACACAACAACTATAAAAATTTCATGAAGGAAGAGAGAATAGCCAGAGAACGAAAAGAGAAGGAAGATAGTGAAGAAAGAGAGAATATCAGAATAGCTAGAGAACGAAAGGAAGAGGCTGATAGAACAGCCAGAGAACGAAAAAAGGAGAATGATAAAATAGATAGAGAGAAAGAAGAAAGATATCACCAAGAGTTTAAAAGAACCATGATAGGCCTAATAGAAGCCCGCTGGGGAATTCCAGAAAGCGAGATTTTATCACAACTTACTTGTAGGCTGTTAAATAGCCATAATAATTTGTCTAAGAATCAATCGTAAGAAAATGAAAATTACCAGACATTAAATGCTAAGACGGAAAAAAATACAACTTCGTTGATTGCGGGGGAAGTTGAATCGGACCATAAAACAAATTGGGTGGCTGTGCCGCCCTGTCGGAAAAACGACATATTTGATACGCGTGGTCGGAATATTGATAATCCATAGAAATGGGACGCAGAAGTAAAAAGACAACATAATAGTGAAAATAAGACGCGCGAAAATGATTTTTCGGGAAAATTTCCAGAAAATGGAAAACTTCAGAACACTTTTAATGAATATGAAACGCTAACAAGTGCAGGCCAAAATGAAACACTGATTTCACCAAAGGAAAATGAGACAAAATGTATTGTACGCGCTTATCTTCGTAAAGTTCGAGAAATTTTAGTACAATATGAAAAAACCAAATGTCGGAGTTCAGTTCCTATTTGATAACGAAATATTTGTTTCTGTGGTAAAAGTAAAGAAAACTAAAAGAGAGAAAAAAGACGCAAGGCAGAACTACAATAAAGAAAAGCAGTCAAAGATGATGGAAATTGGAGGCCAATTCAGATTTCATGACGATTTATTTGCTCCCACAAAAGAAAAGAAAACTAAGAGGGAGAAAAGAGATATTAAACGGAGCAAAAATGAAGAAATGCAGTCAAAGATGGTGGACACTGGAGTCCAATTCAAACTTAATGATGATTTATTTTGCGGGATGGAAAAAAATGAGAAAAGTGAAATAGAACAAATAAATACAAAAAAGAGACAAAATTTGGAGATTCACCCTGCAGTGGCGAAAAATAAAAATTATCTGGGCTCTGCTTAGGTAACATAAATAATAGGGGGGACAAAGAGGTCCAAGACCAACAGGGAAAATTACAATAAGACGAAACAACTTAGGAGGGAGGAGAAGACCCATGACATATTAAGAGAAAATACAGATAATCACGACATAGAATTGACTTGTCAACAACGAGTTACGGAAAGATTGGGAGATACTAAATTTTGGGTTGGATTGAAGAAAATTGGGAAAAAATCTGAGACTGTTTTTTTTTTCAACTCAAAAAAAGGTTTGTCTCTTTATGAGAGGGAGGAATCCCTTGGGGAAGATCCCCTGCGGGAAGACGTGAAAGATAGCCCTTTTCCTCAATGCACAACTGGCGGACAAGTTGTGATCCCTTTACTGAAGCCTGGTCTTTCCAGTCTTCAATATTATCTTCATCCCTCATCGCCGAGCATTATTCCTTCGATTATTTTAGGGGACAAGACCCAGAAAAAAGTGATTCATGGTTTGCTCAGATTTTCACTTAATTTTTCTGAACCCCTATCGTTTTCAGAGGCCTGTGTATTTTCGGCCATGGATTGTTTGAAATTACGCCAACGGACAATTTACATTTAATTCAGATGTGGGGTTGTTTCCACCGACGGAGATTACAAGACTAGTGCAGCCATTTTTTTATGATGGTTGGCATCATCGAATGTGCCAGAAACTGATTCTCTGCTCCTCTCAAATGTAAATTCGTGAGAGCGAGAAAATTTGTATTTTTAATTGTGCTGCGCACGATCATTTTCTACGAATCTTGGGGACTTCAACTTTCAAAACCTAATGCGGATGCCATACGACAGAGACCATGGTGGTTCTACGGTAGAGACGTTTGGATGACGACGAATCCTGAGCCAAACGGTTGAAGTACAGGCACTGGCAGAAGAAAGAAGAGAAGATATAATTTTGGTGATTTTGAAGTTGGTGTTATTTATTTTATGATTGAGTTTCCAGCCAATCCACCGGAGTAGCGGCCATTTATCTTAGGAGGGAGGTGTTGGGACCGTTGGTCCTGGTTTGTTTCACATAAATGCCCTTCCCAGATTCTTCTCTTTTGGGTCCCTTAATTATTCTCCTTTTCCCTGGTAATAATTATCAAATTTCCCTTAATTTTGGCTGCGCCATTTTTTTCCTTCGTTAACTGCGTAGTTTATTAAACAAAACACGAGGCTTTAATTGCGCAGTTAGGGATGATTCATCATAGCTAAAAGTTACTTTCAGATAACAAGTTTGGTCCGAATTGTTGGGGAGTGAAAGAAGGGGCATAAAGCCTATTCATTTGAAGTAAGGCAGTAATTGGTAAGCATTTTGATTAGTTGGAAAAATTCACCTACCACCCGCCGCAGTCACGCTGTTGAGCGGTCTGGGGGAAAATTAGAAGTACGAGTTTTCAGTTCTGTTATATGCGTCATTGAATACAGTAAGCTTTTTTTATACTATATAATATTTGACTTTTTAGCCTTGGTAGAGTGCAAGGAGATAGTTAGAAATATTAGCGGTAACCCAGGGCGGGTACCCTTGGCCTTAAAGTGGCCCCTTTGACCGTTCAATCACGTTATGATACCCTGGGGGCAGGGTATACTGTAAATTGGGTACTAATAAACCCTATATTTACAAAACCGGTGTTGTAGGCGCGGGCATCCCATTATTATAATTTGGCGCCGCCGGGGGCTTTTCCCTCCAGTAAGTGGTGTAGCACCATTTTTGCACCAATAAGTGGTGATACCCGTATCTTACCACTCCAACATCCACGCTTACAAGCAGTCAATAAGATATGCGAATGTATACCCGTGTTGAAAGATCTAGATACGTCTAACCCAGAAAAATTTAATACCTCGTTATTTTCATGAGCATGTAGAAGTAAATTAGCAATCAAATGGTGAGCATGGTCGCGGCCTACTTCTTTCTTGAAACCGAATTGTTTATCCGGTGTATAGCACTTATCAGATATCTCGTCAATAATTAGTACCTCAAAAATTTTGCATGTCGGGGTTATTACTCCAGTACTGAACAAATCAGGAACTATACCACAACAGAATATCATCTGAAAGAGTGAGAACAGATGCTCAATCAGGAGAAGGAGCCCACATCTTAGATGCTTTGTACAGAGTCCATCAACACCACGAGAATTTTTCTTTTGCATCTTAGAAATGCACTCAATAACCGCAGATCCCGTAACAATAAAACTGATCTCATCAATTAATTGACCTAAGCAACCATTAAGCTCCCATTCAGATCGATTTGATAATGATAGATCAAGCTCGAAAAATTCACTTTTATAATAATCAATACCATACTGGTCACTGGTAATTTTGAAAGCATTATAGACTTTTGAATTATCTCTTTTGAGCACTTTTCGTACGAAATTAGGTTCACTTGTGGCGTTACTTGATAGTTCAGCTACTGATTTAGCCTGGTATTGCCTAAGCACGTTCACAAAATGTCGCTTTATTTCCAGACGAATTTCATTTACCAAACCTTGCCGTGGCATACCACACTCCTTCCAGACACCAGAATTTCTCAATTCTAAGTTTTTTGTCAACCTTCTTAAGACCATAGGTGGGCGTGCCTCGTTTGCCTCTCATTCCAGGCAATCTAACAGTCCTAAGTCAATTTTAAATTATTGGTCAACATGCCTGAGACCCTAGGCAGGCATGCCTTTCCAAAACATAACCTGACAAGTATGTGTCCAATAAGAGTCATACATACTCCCACCATTTACCCGTGCCGCAGCCATTTAAACATTTGCCTCTCAATTACTTGGACTATCTGCCTTGGCTTGTCTATTTCTACAATTAGCCATGTCTTAATGCAACCTACTGCAAAATACTTGATAAATTCAATTCAAAATCAACAAAATCAACCAGAATTTCGATTTAGCACAATAATCAACGAGGTCAGGATTACCGGACCAACCATGCCTCTCAGTTCCAAGACGTACTCTTCGTATGGGTAAACTAGCACGCTCGGCAGAGCGTAGAGCGTGAACGATCTCTGCACAGTAAACATTCAGCAATATTTGCTTCTCTGCAAAGGTTAATATATCAAAAAAAAAAAAATTCAAAGCAATCTTTTCTCATCGCGAAATTTTCTAGGAAGACTTAGGAGAATTTAACTTTTGTTTGTATACATCTGCCCAAATTCACATAGCAATGTCGCTTAATTGTTTTGGCTTGACAAATCTTCTGCTGTCAGAACACAGCTTTGAGTTTCTTTTTGTTTGTTTTTAATCTGAATTATCATTAGACCGTTATTTAAATCAATTTGGTGGTATTTTTAGAAAATTCATGGGCCGTTTTGACCTTAATATTAAATTGTTGGTAACTTTGGTAGTATGCCGTGGCATAGAATGCACAAACTATTGTGCACAAACTAATATCACAAAACTACTGTTAATTTACTATCCCGAGATACCTAACAACCAAAAAATATGTTTATCGAAAAAAGGATTTTCAAGCATCAAAATATATTATCAAGCAGCATTGTCAAGTAGCATATTTTTAATGACCTTTAAAAGGCTTCCTGGATTCCAAAATTTGCCAAACTCAACTCAATTTTGGTAGGAAAGTATTTAGCTAGAACGGGAGTCTCCTCCTCATCAAAACCTTTCAAACTGATACACTTTGACCGCAAAATGTCCCAAGTCAATACTGTTATCAGCAATTCAGCAATGTTTGAAAACCTCTTTAAAGAGGTTTATAATTGTGCGTATTCTTCTTCTAGATATTAGGTGTCATAATATCATTGCGAAAACGATAATTTGCATTACAAAAAAAACTTTAAAAACGCATCAAAAATTTTATTTATATGCTTATATATTTATATTTTTGTTACGTTTTTACGAGTCTCACAAACATTTTTTTGGGAGGGGGAGGGGGTCAAACCCCTACACCCCCCTCTAGATACGGCCTTGGTTACGGTATATATTCTTATACTGTGCACTTTTTAAGGTCTCTTTTATATGTACCAGATATAATTGTAACCTTTATTCAGTAACCAGTGCCATAAGATCTTAAAAGCAACAGTTTAAAAGTTAAAGAAAGGCTATATACTTCATTATTATATATACGTTGGCTCTTTTTGTCTTTTTTTATTTAATACATACAAAACAAACAGATAAACAATGGGAATGCCTAAACAGAGCATAATAAAATGTAAGCTCGTAACAAAGGGTACCTATTATCAAAAAATTGTATCATACAAGAAATACCTTAATAACACAACCAAAAAAAAGCCTACATCTGAGAGGGACAAAGGAGGCCACCCCGGCGCGGCGAAATCAGGATACCATATTAAAAAAAAAAAAAAAACATTTTCCGTCATCAATCCTGAGTTGCGAATCAGTTTGGTCAATCTAAATATCCCTTCATCAAAGGTGAACAATATACTCTTTAAATTTTCTTCCTTTAAAGAGGTTGGCTGTTCAGATTTTAATTTGTTATTTAATTTAAGATTGTTTGCTTTGAAAGGGATTTGAAATATTATTGAAAATCTAGCCCTTTCACAATTCAGTGAAGGGAGTCAATATGTCCTAAAACAAGCCGAAGAAACGTCTGAGCAAAAAAGTGGTGAAAAGTATCAAATAGTTAACGTAGCTCAATAGTAACCGAAACCCTTAAAAACGGAATTTTGATATCAACAGATATATCAGTGAATCGGCTAATTATACTGTTTCCATATATATAAGTTCCATTAAGTATTTCCCATCAAGGGTTACGAACCTGAAAATATTTGTCTGATTTTCAAAAAAGGGGGAACACCCCTAAAAGTCAAAGAATCTCAATGAAAATCAAACCATCAGATTCAGCGTATCAGAGAACCCTACTGTAGAGGTTCCAAGCTCCTATCTGCAAAAATCTTGAATTTTGTATTTTTGGCCAGCAGAAAGATCACGGATGTGTGTTTACTTGTTTTTTTTTTCGTTTTTTTTTTTTTTGTTTCCTCAGAGGGGATCATATCGAACCAATAGTCCTATAATAATGGGAAAAGGCTCATTCGAACGAAAATTAAAAGTTCTAGTGCCCTTATTAAGTGACCAAAAATATTGGAGGGCAACTAACCACCCACCCCTCCCCCGCACCCCCTTGTCCCAAAAATTATCCGTTCAAAATTTTTAGATAGCCATTTGTTTCAGCATGGTTTAAACCTCTAATAACCATGGCTTTGGAGATAACACAATTCTCCAGATCTCCTGGGGATAGGAATTTACCTTATAAAATTTGCTAATTGTTTACGAATAGTATTTATTATTGGGAAGTTTGCATACATTTTCCGGGGGGGGGTGGGATGAATTTCTATGGAAAATTTTCTATGAGAAGGTAAGTTTCCGGGGGTTAAACTTTTCAGGGAAATTTTACACTGGGGGAATTTTCCAGGATTCCTATACGAAATTATTTTCATTTGGTACTTTCTCTTTGCCGACTCGATTTTACGCATGGAAATGTTACAATTTCCAAACGTAATTGTCTGGGGAAATTTTTGCGGGGATTAAGTTGTCTAGGGAATCTTCCCATGAGGGGGGGGGGGTTCACTGACGTGGGGCCAGATTAACTGGTATTATTTAAAAAAAACGATCAGAAATTTAATAAAAAAACAAGTTTTTTCAACTGAAAGTAAGGAGCAACGTTAAAACTTACAACGAACAGGAATTATTACGTAGATGAAGGGGATTGCCCCCTCACGAGTACCTCGTTCTTTAAGCTAAAGTTGGAATTTTCTCGATTCTTTAATGACGACTCCTGCAACGCAAGGGAGCAGATTAATTAGAACTCAATAGGGAGCTCTTTTTTTAAAGTACTAAAAAATTTTATTGTGAAGAGCTAGGTGTTGAGGAGGGAGAAACCCCCTTCATGTACAATAATTTCTGTTTGTTTTAAGTTTTAATGTTGCTCCTTACTTTCGGTTGAAAAAACTGTTATTTTGAAATTTAATATATTAATAGATCTAAGGCCAAACCTGCCATGTTACAACCAAAGAAGCAGATATTAAACAACGATGCTACGGCCATTAGGAAAAAATAGAAGGAAAAAACGGATATTTCGCCTATATCTGTATCGCATCTGTATCGCAACAAGTGTATCACAACATCTGTATCACAACCGTACCTGTATTCATCTGTATCACAACAAGACATCCTCAGCGTTGAAACAGGGAAGTAGTTCACACCAAATAATTTAAAAAAGAGAAAAACTAAAATAATTGAAATCAAGAGATTATGAAATGAAAAAGTGGAGCCAATATAATTAAAGAAGACAACAACACAGAAGTTGCTTTCGTGTTGTGATATAATTAGATCCTTGATTGTGCGTTTGTTACTTGGGGTTTTATCTGAGCAGCCGACTGTTTCATTATATTATATAATTATGTTATTATATTTCTACTTTCTTGGTTTTTACTTGAAGTAGACATTCTCCATATTAAATAATTTTTTTCTCTTTAGATTTTACTTTTTTTGTGAACTGTTGCGTTCAAATATTTTCCTTGTTGTATGACAAAATATTTGCTTGCTTGCGCTTCTTCATTTTTTCCTACTGGCCGTAGACCTGTTTTCTTTTTTTAAGGTTTCTTTCTTTAGTTTTGACAAAAAAATTACAATCATAGATTATTTTAAATGTAAGTAGAAGCAAAGAAGAGAAGAGAAGAGCAGAGACGAGGTGTGGAGCGAAAGCTAGAACAGGAGTATGATGGGAGGTCCAGAACGTAGTGTGGAGCCCAACAAACTTCAGTACAGCCAAAGGAAAGTTGGAAGTCCCTCGACTTGTTGTACTATACAAGGTCATATAGCCTACTGTAAAAATGCGTCTTCATCAGTCAGATTCTGCCTATCTGCCAAAATGCCGATTCTACACCACTTGTGTTCTGCAATCTGTAAAATGCCAACGAGGACCCGGTATGCAATTCTCCATTGAAAATCCATCTATATACAGTGATTGAAACCCAATTCATTATCTATATGCAGTGATTGAAACCAAATTCATTATCTATATACAATGATTGAAACCAAATCTTCTGATTGGTGTTATGAATTTGTATAAATCTTGCAAATAAAGACATGCTTCAAGTCCTGTTTTTCATAAAAATATTATTCCCTAGAAAAAAATAAGAAACCAATTTACATTACCTTAACGGGATAGGCTGGCAAAGGAGCAAGAAAAGACGCTGGGTACGGATAATCCACCATTGCTAAATTAGTCCATACATCAGAGAGCCAATCTTTCAGCCTCTTCTTGTCATCTGACGACTTCAAGGGCTTACAGAGTTGCCACGCATTTGAAAGCCATTGCAAGCCTTTATCTTAATTAATAATCGAATTAGAAATTATTTCAAAGACAACACTGCGTTTCTATTTATAAACAAAATGGAAATGTAGAAATATATAACAGCGGAGAACCTTTGCCCATCTTGAAGTATGACTACCAACATGCCCTACCAATAGAATAGCCTACCAAAAATCACAGAGAAACAGATTTTACAGTTAAAACATCTTGTAACTCAAAAGATGTTTGGTCTTTTCAAACGGGAAAACCAGTCAAATGGACTTTAGCTTTCCATTTTTGTGTTTTTACCACTTTGGTAATTATTTTGATAATAGCAGTTTATTCATTAAGGGAACTTTTGGCAAACAATTGCAAGTCTTTCAGGTTCAATTTTTTTCCGTTGCGTTCTAGCATTTTTTTTTCCGTTGATAAAAATTTCAGGATGTTTTCATTTTATTGTTTTTATCAGACAATTTCTGGCAAATAACTGTAAGTATGAAGGAAATCGTGCTAATGGCGGCCGAGACTTCAAAACTAGGAAGTTTCGATATTTTTTTCAGTTGCTTTTTAGCATGTTTTTTTTCTTTCTTTTCGAATTTTTTCCGTTGATAAAAATTTCCGGATGTGCAAGCAAAATGTTCTGGTTTCATTCAACTCATTGCCTTAATTAAAGGTTTTACCCGTTGTTTTAAATACCATGTTTTCACTTTATTATTTTTATCACACAATTTCTGGTAAATAACAGTGGTGTGCAGGAAAACGTGCTAATGATGGAATTAGGAGGTTTCGACCAAAACTAGGAGGTTTCGATAGAAATATATGCACCAAAAGTGTTCACTCTTTATGGTGATTTAATAAAAAAAGTTTTTTTTCAGCTGAAAGTAACGAACAACATTAAAACTCAAGACGAAAAGAAATTATTCCATATATGAAGGGGTTGCCCCCTCCTCAATACCTTGCTCTTCACGCTTAAGTTTTTAGCACTTTTAAAAAAGTTTCCTATTCTAAATAAACAGCCCTTGTGTTTCAGAAGTCGTTCTTAAAAGATTGGGACAAACAGTCAAATTTTAGCGTAAAGAGCACGGTATCGGGGAGGGGGGTAAACCCTTCATATACGGAATAACTTCTGTTCGTTTTGATTTTTAATGTTACTCCTTACTTTCAGTTGAAGAAACTTATTTTTTTTTTTACTTTATTTCTTATCGTTTTTCTAATAATGCCGGTACGTCTGGCTCACCCTCCATGGAAAATTCCCTCCCCTCACGGGGAACGCCTTCGTATAAAGCTCCTCTTACGTAACCCCCCCCCCCCCCGTAAAATTATTTATGTACATTTCTATCGTCGCTGAAAATCCCCCTTCCGCAAAATTTCTTGTAGAAGATTCAGCCTGAAACATTCTCCTTAGCATACTTTCATTTTGGAAAAGACTTTTAGTTCTGACCGTTTTTCCGATCACTCGGTAAATCCCGCCTTCGTTGGAAATTATTTACCGGAAATCCAAACACGCTGAAAATTTCCCACGGACAATTCCCACGGACAATCACACGCAAAATTTAATAGGTAAAGAGAAAGTAAGATAAATAATAAAAAATTATATAGGAATTCTGTCAAATCCCCCCAGTGTAAAAATTTTAACCTGGAAATTTTACCCCCAGAAATTCCCCTCAACACGGAAAATTATCCCCATGGAAATCCATCCCAAGTACAAATACCCCCCCCCCCCGAAAAATGTCTGTATACTTCCCAATAACAGACGCTATAGGCTACGTAAACAATGGGCAAATTTTATAACTTGCTGACCAGATGCTGGAGGAGGGGGAGGCATGTTATCTCCAAAGGCATAGATTTGAACTTTTGAACTATGCTGAAAAACTGGTTTGAAAATCAATATCAAACAGACTAAATCAATCAGACTGAGAATAAATGAAGGTGAAGTTGGGTAACGAGAAGGTTGATCTCAAAATTTTGATCAAACGAAATCAGGGGGGACGGTAAAGAGGGCAATAGAACTTTTAATTCCCGTTCAAATTAGCCCTCTCCCGACGTTCTAGGACCGTCGGTTGGATACGACCACCCTCAGAGAAAATAAACAAATAAACACGCATCCGTGATCCTACTTCTGATAAAAATATAAAATTCCACATTTTTGCAGATAGGAGCTTGAAACCTGTATAGTAGGATTCTCTGATAAGCTAAATATAATGGTGTGATTTTCATTAAGATTCTTTGACTTTTAGGGGCTGTTTTCCCCTCTTTACGAAATCATGCAAATTTTCCCAGACTCGTAACCTTTTATGGGTAACACAAAGCTTAATGAATTTTACAGATTTGGCATTAGAATAATAAGCCGATTCTTTTAATATATTTTTTGATATCAAAATTCCCTTTTTTATAGTTTTGGTTACTATTCAGCCGCGTCGCTCGGTACTTGCAGTTCATTACCACAAACTGTTTGTTTGTAAATATGTAAAATTCACCAAGTTTTAAGTTACTCATGAAAAGCTACGAAAATTTAATGAAATTCGAAAACGGGGAAAACACAATCAGAAGGGTAAGTGATCATAATGAGAATTATACCATCAAATTCAGCATATCAGAGAGCCTTTGTGCAGAGGTTACAAGCTGCTTTCTATAAAACCACGAAAATACGCATTTTTTTTCCAAAAAGAATGATCACTGATTCGTGTTCATTTGTTTGTTCATTTTTTTCCTCCAGGGGCTATTGTATCAACCAACCGTATAGATTGGGAGGAGCGTCATTCAAACTGAAAATAAAAGTTCTAGTGTCCTTTGTAAGTAGCAAAAGCAATTGTCCCACGCCAAACTAACGATGTCTGCCGTTTTGTGGCACAAAACAACAATTTTGCCCAAAGAGGGTCAAAGAGCTATCATTCAAAATTCTGAGATGCCCAATAAATATCAAGTTATCAGAAAATTACTTATTGAACTTCCTAGTTTCAGAAACAGCAACGCCACGCGGTGGCGTCTTCAATAATAAAGATACATATAGCCCTCACAAAACAAAACATATAATGCAGACATCTATTTTAAAGTTTATTTAAATATGTTGATTAACATGAGGTTGAATGAAAATATTATGGAGGCTGGCTGATTAATATTTGTGTAAGGGGGGGGGCGGAAGCAACAAAAAGTGCATTTTTATGCCCGAATTCTCAAATTCTCTTTGATCCATGAGGTAAACGGATATGCTTTCACATAATCTCATTACTTGGATCAAATTCTAAGTCTTTCTCACTCACTCTATAAATACTGTGTTACCTGTAGCCGTGACATTTTCAATAGCCTGCCATGATTTCCTGATAACGTTGGCACAAGTGGACGATTGAGTTTCAAAATCTTTAGTCACAACTCTACCAAATGCGCTACAAGGTGTTACTCCCTTAAACTGCAACACAGGGGCTGAAGCAGCTATTGCACTAGAAAAAAAAACAAGTATACACCTAGACATTGTCTTTAGGTAGATAGGATAGATATATTTATTCAACAACAACACATAAATTTCAATAGTAAAAAAATACGTCATTGTATTCCCTCTGCAAGGTTTTACGACGGGGAATGAAAAGAGAGAGAAAACAGAACACTGCCACCGATCACTCTCTACCCGATGAAAGACAAACCAGAGGACAATGCCAGTATCCCAAAATTCGTGATTTTATACCCAGGTGACGTTCCGACTGTTGGTGAGGCTGTCAACTCTACAGTTGTGTCAAAAGCTAATGAACTGTACAGAAAACTTAATGGTTTTATTACGAACGTCACTCTTCCCTCAGAAATTGCCCCTCCCCCCTCAACCTCCTAACAAACCTGACCCCCAAGCCTTTATTTGCAGTGATTCTGAAAAATCCACACAAAAGACCTGAAAGATCCATCTGAGTGTAAAGCGTATTTAGGCAATCTATGCCCTACTTCTGGTGGTGATATATGTGAACTCAGGAGTCAAAAAGATGAATAGAAGCTCGTCGTCTTGTCAAAGAAAGCTGCGAATCAAATAGCCGATACTGTAAAACGGTTTGATCCCAATTTGAATCTCTCTGTCAAAGAACCACTCTTATTTGCCATTCTGAAGTAAGATCCAGGAGATTTAAATGACACAATACTTAAAGACTTAATCCCAAAGTGTAGCAAAATTGGACAATGCGGAAAGTCTCGTGCGTTCAAATTTTATTTCCAAACTCGTGCTGACCGAAATCCATTTCTAAGGGACTCTCTGAAAATACGATATGAGAGACTACTGGTTCAAGAATTTGTTTTCATGCCCCGTCGCTGTTTTGATTGCCACATGTAGCTGCAAATTGTTTATACAGTGCTATCTGCTCTAAATGCGGTGCCAGTGACCATAAGTCAAGCTCTGACTCTCCCTGCAAGAAGAGTCCTTTCTGTGTAGATTGCAAAGTTCTTGGGCATACATGCTACAACGTTAGTTGTCCTAAAAATCGCAAGGCAGATTTTTCAGAATCACCGCAAATAAAGGCTTGGGGTCGGGTTTGGTTGGGAGGCTGAGGGGGGAGGGACACTTGCTGAGGGACGAGTGATATTTGTAATAAAACCATCAAGTTTTCTGGACAGTTCACTAACTTTTGCCACAACTGTAGAATTGGCAGTCTCACTAATAGTCGGAAAGTCACCCGGGTTTAAAATCACGAATTTTTGGATACTGGCATCTTGCTTAGCCGCTGACACCAGGTTCTAAAACATATCAAGAATTTTCTCTTCATACCTAGCATGAATCACAGCTCGCAATGTGACGTTGAACTCTGTGTATAAAATCTTCTTTGTTTTTATAATTTGATCATAGTCGAAAAGCGCAACAGCTGCCTTCTGAATTGTCTCTTGTTTGACCCCATAAGTCAAAGACCAACTCAGGAAATTCAAGACAGGGCTCAGAATCAGCTTTTCCGCCATAGCGCACAATTTACCTTGCAATCGCTAATAGTCCAAAGCACCATTCGTAAATCATATCCAATCAAGCAGGCACTGACGTCACAGTGGGGTTATAGCTTTGTAGTCCCAGAAATTGTTTTCAAGGTCACAGAATTAATGAGATTTCAAAATCTAAAAAGATAATCTCACACTGAATCTAGGAATTACAATCACTTACATTCCCTATGAAATATACTTGGGTTGCGCAATAAATTATCCTTTTTGTCACTTCAAATATAATCCGATTACGAATGCTATTTATTTGGTTAGATGTTCACAGCACGGGAGCTGAACAAGGCCGTTTACAGTTGGTTCAAAGTCAAAATGAATCGGACGGGTATTTGAGTGGGCAGGCGTAGAAGATGAACATATCAGCGCAGCGATCAAGACTCGAGCTCCTCAGACCAGAGAATCTCCAAGTTCCATACCATCTAAACGAGTTCTAACAGCTTTAAGTTTATGGATAAACAAAGCTCCGGACTCTGGCTTAATACCTGCAGCGGTTCTGCTTGATATCAGAAAAGCATTTGATAGTATGTACCACCCATTCTCCTCTGGATACTGGAACATGTAGGAATACGAGGCGAAGCTCTGGATTGGTTCAGATCTTATCTTAGGGATCGCAGGATTTATACGGGAGAAGATCCAAGGAATGATGTACTCGTCAACTGTGGTGTCCCCCGGGGCTCAATATTAGGCCCGCTACTATTCCTGATCCACGTTAACGATCTAAGTCAAGTGCTGAGTCCCACACACACTAATATTCGCAGCTGTAACCTATGCCATGACGGAGACTATTTTAAGTCTGAAGATGATGACGATGACCTCGTGGCCATTGCCGATGATTTGACGCTTGGCTGTTGTGAAAAGGATAAGACAGTGCTCATATATAAGCTGACGGATGTTCTGGAGAAGACATATCTCTGGATGGATGCTAACCGACTAGTCAATAACGTTGATAAATCTTGGGTTTTATTTTTTTCCCGGGTCGGAGGTGTCCATCCAGCGAAATGTGGTATCCAAACTTCCAGAGGCCTGATTAGTCTGCCAGAAAAGTGCTTCACGAAATACCGGGGAATCCTCCTTGATGAGAACCTGTCGTTCCTGTATCACATCCAAGCATTAGAGCTGAAGCTATCCAGGAATCTTGGAATAATAAAAAAAACTGAAGCACACATTGCCGCAGAAAACACTTGTCCTCTGTACAACACCCTCATAAAGCCCCATCTACAGTACTATACAATGATCTGGCAGTCAACTTTCAAATTTCATCTGCAAAGACTGACTTCCATTCATAGACAATGTCTCATATTCATTGAAAAAATGAAGAGTACTTGTCATTAGAGTCACTCGATCGTCATCAAACCTGCACAGACCCTTCACCCCGACTGAACGATCAGATTTTGCTCCTAATATAACATTCGCAAAGATATAGAATCCGATCCCGGAAGAGCTGAGAGGTAGGAGCTCCCTTGCGTCATTTAAAAAAAGAGTAAAAAATCATTTATTGGCATTACAAAAGAAAAGTTAAAGTAGAGTGTGATAAATATTGTAAAGTATGATAAATAAAAAGCTTAAGATTAAAATATAAATAACTAAATCATGATTTTTTTATTATTATTGGAAAAAAAGCTCTTCCATTTTACGAAGGTGTTTCGTATGGATTCCATCTACCTTCATCATCTGCGTCTGAGTCATGGGCCAATTCTGTGACGAGTATAGGATAACACTAGCTACCGAGGCAGGGCAGATTCGTGTTTTCGTGAGGTCGCAGATCTGATTTTTGCGATGGTACTAAGCGAGTGACAATTTTTAGCTGACTTTGTCAGAGTTTTCCAGGCAGTCAGATGATTGAAATCTAATGTGAATGACGGAGTGAATTGAAGTCAATTATTGCTAGAATTACAAAGATGGTGAGTAAAATATTCACAGAAAAGAGATGAACAAATTCTGATGGGAATAAAAAACGTAAGACTGAAACAAACAACGGCAAAGAACTTTAAAATCAACCCCGGAAAAGTGTGTTTGAGCTTCCTAAGAATTCTAAGATTCCTTGATATCTTCGTTTTAACTGCACTAATGTGACTATTGAGAGAAATTGATTAATTTGACGACACTGACGAATTCCGTGACGAGGATAGGCTAGGTATAAAACGTCGGAGATATTGCAGCGTTCTGAGATAGTCTGGAGTCCCCACTCCATGATAAACTCCTCCCTTCGTCCCCCCCTGAAAGGGAAACCCTGCTTGCGTAGCCTCATAGTGGCGTCAGGGTGGACCTTCCAGGAGTTTGCGTCACCAGAACCATGACTGCAAAGGGCGTTGCAGGATGGCATTGTGAAGCGGCACGTTTCGAGGAAATTATAGCCTAGTAAACGACCCAACATTATACTGGATTCTGACTAATGAATATTTCTTCTGGGTTTTGTAGATTTTGGTGGGCTTTTTTAGGATGAAAAGCCTCTTCCCAGCTAATTTATCTATTACGACCTGTCTCCCCAACCTAGTGTTAACATTTGTGGGCATGAATATGTAACAAGTCAGAGGTAATAGGCTTTAAATTATTGTCCAGGATTTCAACTCTTGTTCAGAGAAGAGTATCGCCGAGTGTGAAAAACCATGTTGTGACCAAGATGGGCCCAGGATAGCACAAAGCCTCCAGTCAACTGCAACTCACAGGGACTTCTTCCTGTTCGGTTCAAAGCCCGACTTGAGAAGATGTGTAAGTCCCTGTCCTGCACTGGTTGGGGCCTATTGTTTTTCCTAACGCTATAATAATTTCAATGATTGAAATAATATGAAAATTACAACTTGGAATGTAGAGCGTTATAAAACAACTATCCTATTGACATTTTGATTGACGAATACAGACGTTTTGAAGTTGACTTGTTAGGAGTTTCCAGAGGTAGGAAACATGAAATTACGTGGAATAGAATTTATTTACACATGCAGGAAGGATAGGGAGCATCAGCAAAGGGTAGGACTCGTAATGAACAAGGAAGCTGTTAAGTACTGCTCAGGTTGGGAAGGAATTAATGATAAAATGCTAGGTATTCTTTATTCGACTAAAAAGTGCAAGACATCAGTCATACTAGAACATGCCCCAGAACCAACTGATGGATATTGTAGTGAATTAGCTGAATTTTACTATAAAAAAACAACAACGAAAAAACGATTTTATTATCAAACGTCTTACTCGGTCATGCCGATCAGCGGCAGTTCTCGTCATAATAAAATATAAGGCACTAAACATATAAAAATCACATCCATAGCTATTGTCATACAAATTTATACATTGATTCGAAATATAAATTATCAGTAAAAAAAAATTCAGATTTCGAATTAAAGAAGAAAAACTTTAAAAAATATAACGAATAAAAAGAATAATGAACTAAAGGAAATAAATATGTAAAATTATTGACGAGTGAGTGCAGTATTAAAATTCTTGACGAATGAGGGAACAAAACTACTTGTGTAACGCATATGCCCTGCTGGTACCGGCTGAATTTTTGGTACCGGTTGAGCTACTTGTCGCGGTAGTCGTTGGCGCGAAGGGAGATACTCAGGGGGAAGGATTTCACAAACCAACGGATAAGCCAAAATACCAACACTAAATTTAAAACACAGTTCATCACGGCGTGTCGAAGGAGATGTAAGGGAAAATTGTTTTAAAAGGGAGCAATAAGGGACTTTGGGAGATTTAGACACTATCAGAAGAGATCGGTATTGTATCCTTTCCAGGCGACGCTTCTGGTCCAAAGTCAGGCAGTAATGCCAAACAGGACAAACATATTCTACCAGCGGTCTGACAAATGTAATAAAAATATGCAATAGGTGCCAAAGGAACTAATAAACTCACTGCCAAAAAGAACTAATTAACCGAAATCAGAAGCAACGCTGTAGCGTTGCCTACAGTAAAGGCCATACGGCTCCGATGTTTTATTATTATTATTATTTATTATTTTTTTCCCAGAGGCACTTCATATGGAAGGGGTCGTCTTAGAAGCTTCAAACGGGGCTCATTCGATAGGAAATCTAGAGTTCTATTGCCCTTTTTAATAGTCGGAATTAACGGGAGGGAAACTAGCCCCCCCCCCACGACGCTAATTTCCCCACATACATCCCATCAAAATTTTCCGAGAGTCATTTCGTTAAACACAGTTGTGTTTCAAATAGAACATATTTTTTTGAGGAAGACACTCGCCACCAAAACCCTCCGGGCAAGGGTTTTATGTTATGCCCTGGGGGCGTATAAGGTTTTTATAGAAGGCGTTGTCGTAGAAACTTCAAAACGGGCTTATTCGATTGGAAATTAAAGGGCTATTGCCCTTTTTAATAGTCGAAAATGATTGGAGGGCAACTAGCTCCCCCCATACCCATCATTCCCCCAAACACATCCAATCAAAATTTTTAGACAGCAATTGTGTTCAGCGTAGTTGATTTCCAGAAAAACAATATATTTTTGAGGAGGATTCTCCCCCAAAACCCTCATGGCAAGGGTTTTAAGTTATGCCCTGGGGGCATATAAGGTTTTTATAGACGGTGTTGTCGTAGAAACTTCAAAACATGCTCATTCGACTGGAAATTAAAGGGCTAGTGCACTTTTTAATAGTCGAAAGTGATTGGAGTGTAACTAGCCCCCTCCCCCCCCCCACGCCCATCATTTCCCCAAACACATCCAATCAAAATTTTCAGATAACCATTTTGTGCAGCGTAGTTGATTTCCAGATAGAAAATATTTTTTCGAGGAGTACGTTCCCACCCGACTATCGGGAATAGGGTTTTTAGTTACGCCCTGGGGGCACATAATGTTTTGATAGAAGGCGTTTTCGTTGAAACTCCAAAACATGCTGATTCATGAGGAAATTAAAGGGCTAGTGCCCTTTTTAATAGTCGAAAGTGATTGACGTGCACCTAGCCCCCCCCCCCCACGCCCATCATTTCCCCAAACACATCCAATCAAAATTCTGAGATAGCCATTTTGTTCAGCGTTGTCGTGGAAACTTCAAAAAGGTTCATTCGATTGAAAATTCAAAGGGATAGTGCCCTTTTTAATAGTCAAAAGTGATTGGAGGGCAACTAGCCCCCCCTACGCCCATCATTCCCCTAAACACATCCAATCAAAATTTTGAGATAGCCATTTTTGTTCAGCGTAGTTGATTTCCAGATTGAAAATATATTTTTGAGGAGAACACTCCCCCACAACCTTCGGGGCAAAGGTTTTAAGTTATGCCCTGCGGGCATTTAGGGTTTTATAAAAGGCGTTGTCGTAGAAACTTCAAAACAGGCTCATTTGATTGGAAATCAAAGGGCTAGCGCCCTTTTTAATAGTCGAAAGTGATTGGTGGGCAGCTAGACCCCCCCCCCCCCTACGTCAATCATTTCCCCAAAGACATCCAATCAAACTTTGGAGATAGCCATTTTATTCAGTGTAGCTGATTTCCAGATAGAAAATATGTTTTTGAGGAGGACACTCCCCCAGAACCTTCAGGGCAAGGTTGTAAGCTATGCCCTGGGGGCATATAAGGTTTTTATAGAAGGCGTTGTCGTAGAAACTTCAAAAAAGGCTCATTCGATTGGAAATTCAAAGGGCTAGTGCCCTTTTTAATAGTCAAAAGTGATTGGAGGGAAACTAGCCCCCCCTTACGCCCATCATTTCCCCAAACACATCCAATAATACTTTTGAGATAGCCATTTTGTTCAGTGTAGCTGATTTCCAGATATAAAATATTTTTTTGAGGAGGACACTGCCCCACGGCCCTCGTCAAGAGTTTTAAGTCCTGCCCTGGGGACATATAAGGTTTCTAGAGAAAGTTTCATCGTAGAAACTTAAAAATATGCTCAGTCGATTGGAAATTCAAAGGTCTCGTGACCTTTTTAATAGTCGAAAAGGATGTGAGGGCAACCAGCCCCCCCTCCAACGCCCATCATTCCCCCAAACACATTCAATCAAAATTTTGAGATAGCCATTTTGTTTAGCGTAGTTGATTTCCAGATAGAAAATATGTTTTTGAGGAGGACAATCCCCCACAACCCCCAGATCAAGGGTTTTAAGTTATGCCCTGGGGGCATATAAGGTTTTTATAGAAGGCGGTGTCGTAGAAACTTCAAAAAAGGCTCATTCAATTGGAAATTCCAAGGGAAAGTGCCCTTTGTAATAGTCAAAAGTGATATGAGGGCAACTAACCCCCCTCTTACGGCCACCTTTTCCCCAAACACATCCAATCAAAATTTTGAAGACAGCCATTTTATTAAACGTAGTTTTAAGTTCTGGAAATTAGGTCTTTGAGGATTACAACTCCCCCAAAGCCCTCAGGGCAAGGGTTGTAATTTAAGGATTCTCCGAATCCTTCATATTATTTCTTATGGAAGGATGCTCGTATAAACTTTAGAGAGGGCTCGTGTGATTGGAAATTGAAAGTTCTTGTTCACTTTTTAAGAGTCAAAAGAGATTGAAGGCCAATTAGCCCCTCTCCCTCCTCCACGCCCTCAATGCATCAGATAAAAATTTTGAGATAGACATTTTGTTAAAATAGTTCAAAGTTCTGATAACAAAAACTCCGGTGTCGACACAGCCCACCAGAGCCCAGGGGTAGGCGTTGTAAGTTATGCCCTGGGGCATAACTTATTAAGGGCGGTTTATAACATATGGGAAGGGGTTTTGTATGGGAAGAACACATAGGAAATATATTATAATTATCAAATTATAAGTTTAAAATACATACTCTGTGATAGATGCAAATTTGCTTTGGCACAAAAATTCATATTAAGGTAAATTCAAAACGGCCGTGATCCCTTTGTGTCAGCAAATGAAATGGTCTAAACCCCCTTATTGGAGCTATTTTTTCAATCCGTTCATTGTTGTCAATCGCTGTCCACAAGTTATGCAAGCTTTCTATTGTTCATATATAAGGTTTTTATCACAGAGGTAATCGTATAGACTTTGATAATAGCCTCATTCGATTTAAATTGAAAGTTCTAGATCCGTTTTTTAAACTGAAGAATAATCGGACAGTAAGCACCCCCCCCCCATGCAAAAACAAACTTGAAACTTTTTGCAATCAAAAACGAACAAAAATTAATTAAAAAAAAACTTTCCGAAAAATAAGTTTTTCAAAGAAAATTAAAGGCCATTTTAAACTTAACCTCCGGAGATAAAGATACCTGTTAAAATTCAAACTCAAAACGACCAGAAATTACTATTAAAGAATAAATGAAACCCAAAACGAACAGAAATTAAATAAACAATCATAGCAAAAAACATACAACAAGCAATAATATAAATGAATAAATAGATCTTAAAGCGAGTAATGCTTTGATTGAATATGAAAATCTCGCTTAAAACGAAAACAAATATTTTGCTATTAAAGTATAAATGAAACTTAAAACGAACAGAAATTAAATACAAAATCAATGTAAACAAAACATACAATATATATTAATGTAAATGAATAAAAATATCTTAAGACGAGTGAAACTTAAATTGAATATGCAAATCAAGTTTGAATTGAATAAAAATAACTACAAAAAAGAGTTTGTGTATCATCTCACAGCAGAAGCCTAACACCTACTGCGTCATTGGCACTTTACTGAAAACGAATTATATTACAAATGTTTTCTTTTGTACTTAATATTGAAAATAAATATTTAAATTACAGTAAAATTTTGAACTGATGAGCTTTTAGCAATTAAAATCATTATGCATCAAATATTCAGTTTAATCTATTAGTTCTTTTCAAGATTGGTCAAGACAAATATAGTTTCACTACAAGCAAAATTTGGATACTGCCCCCTTCTTTAACTGTAAAAACCTAAAGCCTTCTGCGTCATTGGTGCTTCACTGAAAACGAATTACTCGTGTATTACAAATTTATTATTTTCCATCTTTATTATTCCATTCCATTTATTATTATCTTACAGCATTGAAAACGAAAATAAAAATTACAGTGAAAAAAAAACTTGAACTGATTGATCTTTCAACAATTAATATCATTATATATCTAATATTGAATTTGATTTTGTTTATACTTTCCAAGACTGTTCAAGACTCATAAAGTTTTGCCATTTTTTTTTTAACTGTGCAATTTTTTTTAACTAATCGTGTTAGTTTGTTATGAAAACATTCTATGGCTTCTAGGCATTTCTATTTGAGCGGAAAACTGCACCTCAAACTTTGTGGAACATGTATTTTCTTGCATGAAACACCAAAATATAATAAAATGTCAAGTTTCGGAGTGTTTCATCACTCGCAAGCAAGTGCCATTGGTATTTTTGAATCCGCATGGTCAATTTAGGGGGTGGAGGGTAGGCTAATTCTCGTAGCAACCCCATTCCGTCGTGGTATGGTTCACATTTTCAACACCTGGCGTCTGGACTATCATATAATCTACCAAGCATACAACTACCCCAAATCAGTATCAATAAATAAATGAAACCCACAACGAACAAAAATTAAAATAAATATTAGAGTCAAACTCAAAACGAGCATAAATTAATGTGAGTAGGGTTCAAAACCCCTATGCTTTCTAAAAGCCAGAATATAATTTGTACTTTACTGAAAAAAATTTCAAATGAGTTTACTGAAAAAAAATGTGCATTGTCAATTTAATATACATATGCTGATATTTATTCCCTAGAATTTTAATTAATTTTTGATTTCTTAAAGTTACAAAAGTGAAAATATTTCAAAGTATTGTTTTCAGTAAAGCGCCAATAACGCAGTAGGTTTTAGGCTTCTGCAGTGAGACGATACCCAAACTCTTGTTTGTAGTTATTTTCATTCGATTCAAACGTAATTTGCATATTCAATTTAAGTTTCACTCGTTTTAAGATTTATTTATTCATTTACATTAATATATATTGTATGTTTGTTCGCATTGATTTTTTATTTAATTTCTGTTCGTTTTAAGTTTCATTTATACTTTAATAGCAAAATATTTGGTTTCGTTTTAAGCTAGATTTTCATATTCAATCGAAGCATTACTCGCTTTAAGATCTATTTATTCATTTATATTATTGCTCGTTGTATGTTTTTTGCTATGATTGTTTATTTAATTTCTGTTCGTTTTGGGTTTCATTTATTCATTAATAATAATTTCTGGTTGTTTTGAGTTTTAATGTTAAAATGTATTTTTATATCCTGAGCTTAATTTTAAAATGGCCTTTACTTTTCTTTTAAAAACTTATTTTTCGGAAAGTTTTTTTTTAATTAATTACAATAAATATTCGAGTCAAACTCAAAACGAGCAGAAATTAACATGAGTAGGGCTGATAACCCCCATGCTTTCTCAAGACCAGAACATAATTTGCACTTTGCTAAAAAAAAAAAAAAAATAAATTACCGTGGATTGTCAGTTTGACTGACATATACTGATATTTATTCCTTAAAGTTTTGAGAGTTTTTCTTATGTACGGAAGTAAAAATAGTGAACATATTTAAAACAAATTTTGTTTTCAGTAATGCACAATTATGTTCTGATCTTAAGAAGGCATGGGGATTATCAGCCCTACTCTTGGAAGATTATTTGACTTTGTTTTTGCTTATTTTTGAGTTAATGGAGCTCTTTACTTTTCTTCAAGAAACTTGTTTTGTAGAAAAAGTTTTTTTAAGTTAATTTCTGGTCATTTTTCACTGACATTAACTAAAAAAAACAAGTTTTTTTCAACTGAAAGTAAGGAGCGACATTAAAACTTAAAACGAACAGAAATAATTCCGTTAATGAAAGGGGTTGTCCCCTCCTCAACGCCTCGCTCTTTACGCTAAAGTTTTTTATTGTTTAAGAAAATAAAGTTTTAAGACAGAGTAAAACTTTATCGTAAAGAGCGAGGCGTTGAGGAGGGGACAACCCCTTTCATATACGGAATAATTTCTGTTCGTTTTAAGTTTTAATGTCGCTCCTTACTTTCAGTTAGAAAACCTTCCTTTTTTTAGTCAATTTCTGAACGTTTTTGAATTAATGTAGCTTTGATTTTAGCTCAACGTGCATGAATAATTGAAACGAAATTCACACATTTATTTTCCTTTTTTGGCTAAATGGCTTTTTCGAAATTTTTTTCTGACGTAACTTACGAATTAATTCTGAATTAACTTACGTAACGAATTTCTATATTCATATGTTTTATTATATTAGGGAGTTCGCTCCCTAGTCAATACCTCGCTCTTTACGTTAAAGTTCGAATTTTGTTCGAATCACAAACCCCTGAATCACAAAGGCCGGTTAATTAGAATAGTTAGTTCTTTTGAAAGTACTGAAAAAACTTTAGCGAAACAGCGAGTTTTGGACTAGGGGGTGAACCCCCTCATATACGTAATCATTTCTGTTCGTTTTATTTGTTAATGTTGCTTCTTGCTTTAAGTTGAAAAAAAAATTGCTTTTTTAATTAATTTCTTATTGTTTTTTAAATAATGCTGGGAAATCTGGTGCCCCCTTCATAGAAATGTCCCTTCCCCCAAGGAAATATCCTCCATGGAAAGATCCTCCCCCGTATCCCCTACACTGACCCGACCCACGACTAGAAAAAAATTCCTCCTGAAAACGCCTGTACATTTCCCAATAACCAATACTATATGTAAGCAATGGGCAAAGTTTATAACTTGCAGCCCTTCCCCCGGGAACAGTGGGGGATTAAGTCATCGTCAAAGACATATTAATTATATTTTCGACTATGCTGAACAAAATGGCTATCTCAAAATTCTGACTGAATGACCTTGAGAACAAAATGAGCGTGGGAGGGGGCCAAGTTGCCCTCCAATTTTTTGGTCACTTAAAAAGGGCACTAGAACTTTTAATTTCTGTTCGAATGAGCGATATTCTAGGACTGCTGGATCAATACGATCACCCTGAAAAAAAAAAAAAAAAAAAAAAAAAAAAAAAAAAAAAACACGTATCCGTGATCTTCCTCCTGGTAGAAAATACAAATTCTACATTTTTGCAGATGAGAGCTTGAAACCTCTAAAGTAGGGTCCTCTGACATGCTGAATCTGATGGTGTGATATTCTTTAAATTGTGATTTTTATGACTTTTAGGGGGTATTTCGCGCTTTTTTGAAAATAAGGCAAATTTTCTCGGGCTCGTAAGTTTTGATGGGTAAAACTAAACTTGATAAAACTTATATATTTGAAATCAGCATAAAAATCTGATTCTTCTGATGTATCTATTGGTATCAAATTTCCGCTTTTTAGAGTTTCGGTTACTATTGAGCCGTTTTTTTTTTAATTTTCAGTTTTTTTCTACAAGAATTCATGGTTTGGGTTGCTCTTTGTTTGTTGCAGAAACTTTTTCAAAAATTTTTAATTCTGACACAGACAGTGTTTTTAAATTTTATAACTTCTTAAGTTGACCTGAAAAATAAAATTTAATATCATTCCCAAAAGATCCTATCTATGCTCTGTGACAACCTGGATACACTTGCACTCTTTTTGTTTACTTAAATTGTAAGAGCAGAAGTAGTAATAGTAGTAGTCCTAAAAGTTTCAACTTAAACCCCCAGTCGTTCTTTATATATTGCTAAGGTGTCTTATTGGCAACCATAAAAAAAATAACGGTTGATTTAGTTTAAAGCAACAATTAGTTTTAAAGCATAATGGGCCAGTTGCATAATTGTGGGTGATTTACATGCCCAATATCCCTTATGACATAGTTTCTGGACCGTTCTACTATGCTGAACAATATTGTTGTCTTAAAATTTTGACTGGATGTGTTTGGAAGATAAATGGGCTTGAGAGAAGGACTGCTTGCCCTCAAATCTTTTTCTTTACTCTTATAGAGGACACCAGAACTTTTACTTTTAAATCGAATTAGCTCCTTTAAAAGTTTCAAGGATAGTTCTTGCTATTATAGAGTGGTACTGCCTATGATATTGCTTATGTACCCTTTTGAAAACCTGCATGCATGCAGTTTTTCCTTTCATTGAAACTCCTATGCATACAGTTTTTCATTGAAACTCCTAAACATTCCCTAAAAGTATCACCTCAATACCCTTAGCGTCATTAGTTACAGTAACTGTTGTGGTAATATTAAAAGTACACACATAGTGCCTTCTGGCTAGTTCAAAATCCCACACAACTTACCATTAAAGGTCAATAATGTAAGTCGTTCTTCAGATATTGCTTTGTCACCTTTTTGAAAGTTCACATGCTCATAGTTTGATTTGATTTAGTTCAACGTCCGCCTAAATATTTCTTATATTTGCTTATTGAAGACATTGTTATATTCTCTTTGAACTATTGGTTATAAAATGGCTGTCTCACAATTTTAATCGAATGTGTTTGGGGAAAAGAGGATATCAGGGGGAGGGGGGCTATTTTCCCTCCATCACGCTTGACTCTTAAAATGGAACTAGAATTATACATTTCCAATCAATGAGCCTCCTCTATAGTTCAAAAGACCACCCCTTCGTAAAAACCTCAAATGCCTCCGGGGCATAACTTACAACCCTTACCCTCATACTCTGGGGGGTTGCGTCAACCCCAAATGCCTTGTTACGAGATCTTTAATCCATTTTTGAACAAATTGCTATCTCAAGATTTCAATCGGATGCATTAGGAAAAACATGACGGTAGGGGTTACAGCTGCCCTCCAATAAATTTGACTCTTAAATATGGCACTTAAGCTTTCGATTTCCAATCCAATAATCTCCTTCCGAAGTTTATACGACCATCGTTTCCATAAGAACCTTATATGCCCTCGGGGCATAACTTACAAACCCTGCCCTTATGACTTTGGGGGGGGGACCTCATCCTCAAAGACATAATTTCTGGATTTTTAAACTACATCAAACAAAACAATTATTTTGAAATTTTGATTGGAAGTGTTTGCGTAAATTCTAGGCATTGAGGAATGGTTGCCCTCCAATCGCTTTTGACTATTAAAGAGGGCACTATCCCTTTCAATTTACAACCAAATGAGCCCTTTTCAAAGTTTCTACGACAACAAATGGCTATTTTAAAATTTCTATCATATGTGTTTCGGGTAAATACAACGCGTGTGTGTGTGTGAGGGGGGTATTTGCCCTCTGATCACTTTGAATCTTAAAAAGAGTACTATAACTTCTGATTACCAATCCAATGAGCCCTCTCCGAAGTATATACGACCATTATTTCAATAAAAACCTTATATTCTCCCAGGGCGTAACTTACAACCCTTGCCCTGAGGGCTATGGGGAGGGGGATCATCCTCAAAGACATAATTTCTGGACCATTCAACTACGCTGAACAAAATGGCTATCTAAAAAATTCTGATTGGATGTGTTTGGGGGAAATGATTGGTGTAGGAGGGGGTGGGGGGGTGGTTGGCCTCCAATCACTTTTGACTTTTAAAAAGGCCAGTTGAACTTCAGATTATCAATCAATGAGCCCCCTCCGAGGTGGAGAGGTTGGAAGTAGGAGTATTTTGTTGCCCTCAAATCACTTTCGACTATTAAAAAGGCACTGGCCCTTTCAATGTCCAATTGAATTAGCCATTTTTGAAATTTCCCGCATTCAGAAAACCTGAATGCATACGGTTTTTTTCGTTTAATTGGAACTCCCCCTAAATGATTCCTAAAAGTTTCGTCTTAATACTCTTAGCGTTGTTAGTTACAGTAACTGTAGTGGTAATATTGAAAGATAATGCCTTCTGGCTCGTTCAAAATCCCCCCACAACTTACTCTTAAAGGTCTAACTTAATAATATAAGTTTTTCTTGAGAAATAGCTTTGTCACCTTTTTTAAAGTCCACATGCTTATAGTTTGTTTTGATTTAGTTCAACATCCGCCTAAATATTCCTTAAAAGCTTCACCTTAATGCTCTTAGCTTGCATAGTAGCAATAGTTGTAGCAGCATTAGTAGGAGTATGTGCATAACATACTGGTTTCTTCAACATCCCCTTCAACAAACGCGTAAAATTTCAGCTTAATACCATAAACTGTCCCTGAAGCATTTCTGAAGCGTCTCCTTGACAACCTGTGTGGGCATAGTGTGTTTCGAGTTAGTTCCATACGGTTTCTATATACCCTAAATTTTTCACCTTAATATCCTTAGTTAGTAGTATTAGTAGCAGTAGAATTAGTTGTAGTAGTATAAGCTCTAGTGGTAGTAGTAGTAATAAAAGCAGTTATAATAGCAACAGTAGTATTAGCACGAGTAGAAGCAGTCGCATTAGGATGCAAATACTTTCTTTTGATTAGTTCAACATCCCTCACAACAAGCCCTGTTATTTTCAAGTTCACACGCCAAACAGTTCCTAAGATATTGCTTTTACACTTTTGACAGCCTCCATACAGACGACGTGTTGTGATTCAGTTCACCTTCCCACCTCAAAATTCCTTGAAAATTTCACCTTCATACCCTTAGGCATAGTCGTAATAGCAGTCATAGTAGTAGTATTGATATTACTGGTAATAGATTGAATAGCGACAGTACTACTAGCAGCAGTAGCATTAACATATTGCCTTTTGGTCAGTAGAACATGCCTCTCACCAAGTCCTGGAAGTTTAAACTTGATACAATTAGCCATTCCTTTGACGTTGCTGATATGTCCTTTTGATAACCTACATCTTCATATACTTCTTGAAATTTTCATCTCAATGCTCTTAACCTTACAAGTAGTTGCAATAGAAGTAGTAGTAGTAGTAGCAATAGTAGTAAATGTAGCAGTAACAGTAGTGTCAGCAGTATTGTGCAAATATTGCCTTTTGGTGAGATGACCATTCCCTCAAAGTATTCTCTGAAAGTTCCAAACTAATACCGAAATCAATTCTTGAGATACGATATTTTGACAGTATGCATGCACGTAGCGTCTTTTGATTTAGTTCGAATTTCCTCTTAATATTGTAAATGGGGTAGTTTGATAGTAGTAGTGGAGGTAGTTGTAGTAATATTGGTAGCATGCAAATATTGCCTTTTTCATCTTCTCCCCTATCATTTCCAAAATATTCCTAATTAATATACTGAGCTATTCCTGTATTACACCCTTTTGATAATCCGTATATATATAACGTGTCTTTATTTAGTTCAACACTCCCCTCAACATTCTCTGAAAGGGTCATCTGAATGCCCTCCATCTTCTTGGAAAGTAAAGTTCAAATTTTATGCATACCTTTCTCAATAACCTATACTATGTGTTAAATAATGAACGAACTGCCTAACTTACAGTCCTTGTCCTGAGGATTGTGGGGAGATTGACATCCCAATGACATAATTACTGGACCTTTCAACAATGCTGAACAAAATAGCTCTCTTAATATTTCGATCGGATATGTTTTGGGGAATGATAAAATTGGGTGGGGGCTGATTGTCCTCCATTTCCTTTTGACTCTTAAAAAGGGCACGAAAACTTCCGACTTCCAATCAAATGAGCTCCATCAGATTCAAAGTTTATACGTCTACCCGTTCCATAAGAATCTTAAATGCCCCGGGGCATAACATACAACCCTTGCCCATGGGCTCTGGCAGATTGTGTCCATCCTAAAGACATTGTGACATGATTTTGTTGACTATTGGTTTAAAATGGCTACCTCACAATTTCAACTGAATGCGTAGCCGAAAAAGAGCATGTCAGGGGGGAGGGCTAGCTGCTCTCCATCATGTTTGAATCTTAAAATGGAACTAGAACTATACATTTCCAATCAAATGAGCCTCTTCTAGAGTTCACACGACCACGCCTTCAATAAAGACCTTATATGAACCTAGGGCATAACTTGCAACCCTTACCTCCAGACTCTGATCCCGATCAATTTTATTCTTAAAAAGGGTACTAGGACATATGATTTCCCGTCCAATGATCCCCCTGCTGTGTTTATACAACCACTCTTTCTATAAAAACCTTATATGCCCCCGGGACACAACTTCCAACCCTTGTTCTGAGGGCTGTGTGGAGGGGGGGGGGATAAAATAAAAGTTCAAAATAGGGATAAAATCCTTTTTAATAGACAGTGTATCAGTCTGTGTATCATAGACAGTGTATCAGTGACCGTCATCAGTCTACTGATGACGGTCACTGTATATGTGACCGAAATATCTGGTATTTTTTTGTGAATTTCTATACACTGTCTATTAAAAAGGATTTTATCCCTATTTTGAACTTTTATTCTATGGTCATGGAAAGGCAGTGTGGTCTCCGAAATTATCTGTGGGGGGGGTGCCATCCTCTAAGACATAATTTCCGGACCTTTCAATTACGATGAACAAAATAGCTACCTCAAAATTTTTATTGAATGTGTTTGGGAAAATGATGGGCGTGGGAGGGGGGTTAGTTGCCCTCCAATCAGTTTCAACTATTAAAAAGGGCATTATGCCTTTCTATTTCTAATCGATCGAGTCATTTTAAAAATTTCTACGACAACTCCTTCGATACGAAGTACCCTGGTCTAAAAAAATAAAAATAAAATAAAAATAGATAAATAATACACTGTCCCACATCGGTTTTTACTTATGCAGCGCTATTACGCTGACCATGATAAACCCGAATGAACATAAAAAGACCTCCCCCCCCCTCCAAAAGAAAATGACATTAGGATTCTAGTTGATAATGTAACATAAGGTCTTTAGACAATTCTTTAAAAAAAAACACGAAATCTGCTTCTGAGCTTCTGGACTGATTGGATATTCACTGAAAATTATAGATATAGATTTAGATATAGATATATATATATATATATATATATATATATATATATATATATATATATATATATATATATATATATATATATATATATATATATATATATATATATATATATATATATATATATATATATATATATATATATATATATATATATATATATATATATATATATATATATATATATATATATATATATATATATATATATATATATATATATATATATATATATATATATATATATATATATATATATATATACATTTCTCATAAAGCCCCATGGGCCACGGATATTACAAATACCACAAAACACATAAAACATAAGAAGTACAAACACTTTTGAAAATAACACTACAATAGAAAACCCTCCTTATGTCTCATCCCCACACTCACAAAAATTCCCAAATTTTTAACATCCACTTTGCAACTACTTCGTATTTTATTTTCTAGACAAATTCTATGCATGACATCCCTCCCAAAAATTTCCCTTCTAAGTACCTTCAGTTCTTCACAATAACACATAAAATGTTCTAAATCTTCCGACTCCCCGCATATCGGACAAGTGAAGGGACCACTTGGCATATTAACCCTCCCTAAATACTTTCTTCTCCTCTTAAGCGGTATAAAATTCCCCCTTACTGATAAAACCCATTCTAAAGTATCATTTTGGAGCCCAAATTTTAGATATATTTCTTCTCCCCAGGCTTGTCCAATTTTTCTATATATTCCAAAGGAATGTTACTTAATTTTGTCTTCTTGCAATACCTGGATCTCTTGATCTTGTAGCACTTTTCCACAGATTTTGCAATCAATCCTGTTTCCACCCCAGGTCCAATGCCATCATTCCACCAGCCTGATAGTTCTCTATCGTCTAGTTTACTCTTGTTTTTCACGTGCCAATAATATCTTCTTTTATTCAAAAGCATTTCATTGAAAGCATTTTTGTTAACCGATAATCTTACATAGCAATAATTTTTTTCCCAATAACCTACTATGCATACTAACCTTTTATTTCTTAAGCCAAAAAGACCCAGGTCACCCTTTATAACATTGCTATTAAGCTTTTTATCTAACCCTATTAATCTTTTAAAATAATGTAGCTGCGTCCTCTCCATTTCCACCCCCCATTCGTGTCCCCATATCTCTGTCCCATAATGTATAGCAGGTTCTATTCTATTTGCAAAAATATGCTTTTGTAGCTTGATATCCTTTACTCCTATATCCTTAATACAACTCTTTAAGAATATGCCAGTTAAACTTTACTTGACATTAGAGCTATGTTTCTTGTCCACTTACCATTTGAAATAAGTCTACCGCCTAGGTAACCATACTCCTTCACTACTTTTATAACTACCCTACCGTAACTAAAATTTTCTTCAGATGTCTTCGCTCCCCTTGCAAAAACCATTACTGCTGACTTCTCTAGATTTAAAACCAGTCTCTTTTCCTTAAAATACTTTTCTACACTCTCTAATGCATACTGCAGATTCTCTCTACTATTTGCCAATAAAGCTTTAAAAATTTTTAAACCTTTGATTTTCTTTACTATTTGCAAATAAAGCTATATCATTAGCGTCCAAAAGTGTGGGAATTTTTTTTTATCAAATAATTGCAATTTACTTACTTTCCTTTTCCTTAAGTAGTTTTCAATGTCATTAATATACAACGAAAATAACTTCGGTGACAAAGTACAACCTTGTTTTACCCCTAACCTGCTAAATATTTCCCTCGATGTTTCCTTACCAACCCGCACTACAAACTTTCCCGCAAATACATTTGTATTTGCATAAACTGACGCGGTAATCCTAAATTAATCAAACAATGCATAAGAAGTTCCCTATGCCCTATTGACACTATCGGAAGCACCTTTTATGTCCAAAAAGGCCACAAATAACTTATCCTCTTTTTTCCTGGTATATTTCCTAATTAGACTGGTTAAAATAAAAATTTGATCTATAGTACTATAATTTTCGCAAAATCCTGCTTGTATTTCAATAACTTTCTATGATTTTTCTAGCCATTTATCTAACCTATTCCCTAACACTTTTGCAAAAGGCTTGCTTACACCATTGCCCAAACTGATCATACGGTAATTCCTGAGATCTATGCTATCCCCTTTTTTATATAAGGGTATGGTGACAGATGTATTCCATTGCTCAGGCCATGGGGGGTTGTTGATAATTGATGAAAATGCTACAGCGATGATTTGGATGACCCATACTTTTGCCTATTTCCATACTTGCATTGGGATTCCGTCTAAGCCAGGAGCTGAATAAACCTTCATTTTTTCCATGGTCTTAACTATTTCATCCTCGGTGGCAGATTTTAAGAATTAATAGTTCTCTTTCTTCATCGGTCTCTCTACAATTTATTCCTCAAACATTTCCACGCTCATTAAATCTCCATCGGATGTGTAGCTCCTAATTTCTTCCAATTCCTTGTTTTCTAAGTGTTCCGACCATCTTGGTGCCTCGATTGTACCTTTTTCTTCGTTTGTATTCCCAGTTGATTATTTTACAAGCTTCCAAAACTCTTTTGATTCATTGTTTCTCAAGACTAACTTTAGCCTTTCAGTTTTTTCAATCTCAAACTTCCTTTTTTACCTTTATAAGATTCTTATATTCCTTTCTCTCTTTCTTGTAATTAATTAAAATCAAAATTTCCACAAAATAAGTTTTTCAAAGAAAAATAAAGAACTCCATTAGACCAAAAATGAGCAACAATAAAATCAAATAATCTACCAAGCGTGAAACTACCACAAATCAGCATCGATCAATAAATGACACCCAAAACGAACAGAAATTACAATAAATAACCGAGTCAAACTCAAAACGAGCAGAAATTAACATGAGTAGGGCTCAAAACCCCCTATGCCTTCCCAAGGCCAGAACATAATTTGCACTTTACTGATAAAATATAAATGTTTTTACTTTTATAACTTTAATAAATCAAATAATATTAAGATTTTGATTACTAAATATCAGTATATGTATATTGAACTGACAATGCACATTCATTTGTATTTACTCTTTTATTTACTTTACTTTTCTTTGAAAAAATTATTTTGTGGAAAAAGTTTTTTTAACTTCTGTTCGCTTTATATTGAAATAGTCTTTTCAGGGAAAAAGAAAATATTTCTTTAAATCTTTTCGTTTTATTTAAGACTTTATAGTTTGCCCTGCTTTTTGTATACTGAAGAAAGGTTTTCAGCAATTTTTAACAACACACATCCTTTTCAAAACCTGGACACAAATAGTAGTGTTTAATTTAGTTTCATACCTCCTCTAGCTGACCTGAAATAGGAAACTTGATACCATTCGCATAAAAAAATCTGTTTACTTTCTTTGACAGCTTGGGTATACTTACGCTATTTTGATTTGGTTCAATTTTAAGAGCAGAAGTAGCCCCAAAAGTTTGAACATAATACCCTCAGTCTTTCTTGATATACTGCTGAGATGTCTTATTAGGAATTAGCATTAGCACAGTGCATTTTGATTTAATCTTAAGGCAACATTTAGTTTTTAAACATAATGGGCAAATTGGAGGGTGGGCGTTGGAGAGGGACTAGTTACCCTCCAATCACTTTCGACTATTAAAAAGGGTATTAGCCATTTCTATGTTCAATCGAATCAGCCCTTTTCGAAGTTCCTAAGACAACTCCTTCGATACAAAGTGCCCTGGTCTAAACAAAAACAAAGTAAAAAATAATAATATATTGTACCCACATCGATCTTTACTATAAAAATGTCAACCCTTCCAATCACTTTCGACTATTAAAAAGGGCACAAGCCGTTTCAATTTCCAATCGAATGAGCCTCTTTTGAGATTCTACGACAACGCTTTCTATAAACACCTTATACGCCCCCAGGGCATAAATTACAACCCTTGCCCTGAGGTCTGTGAGGGTGTTGTCATCCTCAAAGACCTAATTTTCGGAACTTTTAACTACGTTAAACAGAATGGCTATCTCAAAATTTTGATTGGATGCATTTGGGGAAGTGTTGGGCGCGAGAGGAGCGTTAGTTGATCTCCAATGACTTTCAACTATTAAAAAAGGCAATAGCCCTTTCAATTTCCAATGGAATGAGCCCTTTTTGAAGTTTCTACGACAACACTTTAAATAAAAACCTTATATGCCCCCAAGTCATAACTTACAACCCTTGCCCTAAGGGCTGGGGAGGGGGGCGTTGTCACCCTCGAAGACCTAATTTCCAGAAGTTTCAACTATGTTGAAGAAAATTGCTATCTGAAAATTTTGATTGGATGTGTTCGGGGAAATGTTGGGCGTAAGATGGGGGTTAGTTGCCCTCCAATCACTTCCAACTATTAAAAAGGGCACTAGTCCTTTCAATTTCCAGTCGAATAAGCCCTTTTTGAAGTTTCTACGACAACGCTTTCTATAGAAAAAACTTTAAATGCCCCAGGGCATAACTTACAACCCTTGCCCTGAGGGCAGTGGGGGGAGTGTCATCCTTAAAAACATAATTTCCGAACTTTTTATCTGCGTCGAACAAAATGGCTATCTCAAAATTTTGATTGGATGTCTTTGGGGAAATGGTGGGCGTGAGAGGAGTGTTATTTATCCTCCAATCACTTTCGACTATTTTAAAAAGGGCACAAGCCCTTCTAATTTTCAATCGAATGAGCCCGTTTTGAAGTTTCTACAACATCACAATCTAAAAAAACCTTATATGCCCCCAGGGCAGAACTGACAACCTTGCCCCGACGGCTCTGAGGGGGTTATCGTCCTCAAAGACTTTATTTCTAAAACTTTTAACTACGTTGAACAAAACGGCTATTTTAATAGCCTGATTGGGTTCGCTTGGGGCAAGGAGGGTTTGAGAGGGGGGTTAGTTGGTGTTCGATTAGATTCAACAATTAAAAAGGGAGCTAGCCGTATGACTTTCCAATTAACTGGTCCGTTTTTGAAGTTTCCTCGACAAAGATTTGAATAAAAACCTTGTATAGCCCCAGGGCATAGTTTACAACCGTTACTCTGAGGGCTGTGGGGGAAGTGTCATCCTCAAAGATATAATTTCCGGACCTTTCAACTACTTTGAACAAAATGGCTATCTCAAAATTTTGATTGGATATGTTTGAATAATTGGTGGGCGTGGAAGGGGTGTTAGTTGTCTTCCAATCAATTTCAACTATTAAAAAGGGCACTAGCCATTTCAATTTCCAGCCAAATGAGCCCTTTTTGAAGTTTCTACAACCATGCTTTCTACAAAAAACCTTATATGCCCCCAGGGCATTACATACAACCCCTGTCCTGAGGGATGTGGGGGGGGGGGGTTGTCATCCTCGAAGACATAATTTCTAGAGCTCTCAACTACGTTGAACAAAATGGATATCTCAAAATTTTGATTGGATGTGTTTGGGAAAAGGTGGGTGGGAGAGGGGGGTTAGTTGCCCTCCAATCACTTTCGACTATTCAAAAGGGCACTAGCCCTTTGAATTTCCAATTGAATGAGCCTTTTTTGAAATTTCTACGACAACACTTTCATTAAAAACCTTATATGCCCCCAGGACATAACTTACAACCCTTACCCTGAGGGCTGTGGGGCAGTGTCCTCCTCAAAAACATTATTTCTATCTGGAAATCAACTATGCTGTACAAAATGGCTATCTCAAAATTGATTGGATGTGTTTGGGGAAATGGTGGGCGTGGAAGGGGTGTGGGTTGCCTTCCGATCACTTTCGACTATTAAAAAGGGCACAAGCCCCTCGAATTTCCAATTGAATAAGCCCTTTTTGAAGTTTCTATGACAACTCCTTCGATACGAAGCGCCTTGGTCTAAGACCAAGAAACAAAAAAAAAAAAAATCATACATTGCGCCAACATCGTTCTTTAATTAGGCAGCGCAATAGTGCTGCCTAAGATTTTCGATGATTCTGAAACAGTTGTTGAAAAACATCTCCTTCTTCATTTAATTTCAATACCTTCAGTGCCTCCCAAAGTTCCTCCCTCTTATTCCTACACTCCTCATCATAGAATGTCCTAATAGCGTGGTTCCCTCCATTTTTGCATATTTTCTCTCCCGCGCATGTTAGGGTTAATTGTATATTAACAATTAAAAACAAAATTTCAGATTCGAGACTTAAATGATTGCAAATCATAGAAAAAGAGGGTGGGGAATTCGACAATTTAACGCATATCCCTGTGCCTCCCCTTATATTTCTTAACCCTCACAAAGTTTGACCATGTCGCTACTGCCGCGCCTAAAGGTCATTATGCGACATTTTTATGTTTCTGAAATAATTCCATAAAACTGTTAGCAAACCTTATCAGCAAGGCAATGTAAATCAAGACGATTCAAGGATGATTGAAAATACACTGTTCTGCTGATTATCTCTTTGAGCCCAGTTTAGTAAACCCATTTGGTAATTATCTCGGAAATGAGAGAATATTAGATACTGCATTTAGTTGTAACAACTGCTATCCTAAATGAATAAATAATTTATCTAAAGGTATAAAACAAACCCTTGGATGATATGAGGGTATTTCACCCTCATCCAAGCAGCCAACATTCCTCCATATGACCCACCAAATGCAATTATAGGACTTTTCTCTGTACCATTTGTCGTTTTTCTAAGATGTGTAAGCAGGGTTGCGAAATCAGCCATAGCCTGTTCGGCTGTTAAGTATCCTAAAGTGGAAGCATTGTTGTAAGAATCGTTTCCAAATGGAAGGGACTTCCCGTAATATCTATGCTCAGCGAACAGAAGCATGGCATTGAATTCGGGCGCTATATCCCACATAAACCCCTGAAAAAAAGACAATATTTTTCACTTTATAAAAAGCACCATATTACATAATAAAATTAAACCAAAAGTGGTTATTTTTAACCAGTGATTGCTATAAGTAACAAACTTATTGTTTTAATAAGTTATTATTATGAGTCCCGTATTTTTCGCCACACAAAGTCGCAGCAAACCAACAGAAGCATCACTAGCTAAAATTTGTGGAGGGGTGCCCCAGCACATATACAGGAGGCTGTTGAGACCACCGTCCCTTCTCCCTAAATTCTGGAATTTTTACACTCATTTCCATGATTTCATATTCTCTCCGTATGAAACACTTTTTTGTTTTGCCCCTCCCCCCACTAAACACAAATTCTAACACAGCCCTCCAAGAGATTATTGGAATAAGGTATTACTATCAATCCCATTTTTATTGTTATAAAAGTCACATTAAAACAACAGAAGCATTAGTAGCTGAACTGTGTGATGGGGGAATCTATATTGGGATGTGTCCCTCCCCCCCTATTATAATTTCTAACACTGCCCCCCCCCCCCCAGAAGACTATTGAAATAAGTTATTGCTATCAATCACATAGTTTTTGTTATAAAAATTCACAGCAAAGCATCAGAAGCGTCACAAGCCAAAATGTGTGGAAGGAAAGCCCAGGCATTTATACAAGAGGATCCTTTGTCCATCACCCCCTCCATCACCTTTCACCCTGCCTATATTCTCGAAAATGCTATAGCTATTCCCATGATTTCATATAGTTTCTATATAAGACACCTTTCGGTTTTTCTCCCCCCCCCCCAAATACAAATTCTAAATAACCTTTCAAGAGATTTGACTGATAGGTTGGTATTTTCATAGACCGGTATAAAGTTTTAGGTAAAATTCTGGTAAAATCCGAAAAAATTATTGTAAAAATGTGGCTCTTCAGCTCCGAAAGTCTACAGAAGTATCTTTAAACAGGCTAGTCAAACACCTTTGGGCTATGATTTAAGACTCCTGCCACATGGTAGGTGGCTTAGAGGGGGTCGCAAATTTACGTTTTCAGGTGGACCGATATGAGGCTGTGCGGGGGGCCTCGTCCGCGATAATGTCAATAATTTTTAGTAAGACAAGTTGTTGTTGTTTTTTTCGGAGTGGATATAGGGAGATAGTGACGTCCCCTTCATTCGCAAGGTCCAGTCCTTTGCAGCGAAACCTGTGGTCCACTGTAGTCTTAGAAATTCCGCTATATGTGAATTTCTTCGGTTCAAATGCCGTTTTATTTGTAATTTAGCCAACAGAAAGAAAGAAAAAAACACCTCACTTAAGATTCAAAAATAAATATTGTAGTGTCAAGGGGCATGAAGGTTCAATCCATTTAAGGGGGATAGGTGGGTCTTCTTTGTATTGAAATTAGCAAGAAACTCCCCCCCTCCGTTAGCAATTTATGATCTTCAAAATATAATCAAACTTAGTATGCAGTATCTATTCATTTTTTTGTGGTATTTGTTGTTGCTGTTAAAAATAATTCCAATTCTTTTTTTCCCAATATTTAAGGCAAAGATTTTCGTTAAAAGCTGCAGCTTTCATGTACCTGTCCCGTCACCTTTGATCTGACGCCTGTTTTAATTTACTGTTGTTCAATAGGAGACGGATACTATTTAGATTTAAGTATGGCTGTACTTTTGGTCTGTCCAATGATCAAGAAATTAATAAACATAAGAGTTATTACTTAAGAAGAAACGTCAAACTAACCGTGTTTTCTGCGAAAAGCTCAATGTCACCTTCGTTTCCTGTATAAAAGAAAATAGGTCCTTTAGGCTTCCAATAACTTGCGTTTATAAGATATCTCTGCTTGTAGCTTATGTCTTTAGTGAAAGAGAAGTGATCCACCTAAAAATGAAAGACAAAATTATGATATGAGCAAAAACTGAAAATACTGAGACCTGCACAAGCAGCAAGGGGGTATAGCGAATAATTTTTCCGCCGAAATTAGTTGCTCTCTGTCCCCAAAATTACCCTGCTTGATCCAAATTTTCACCCGCCTGATCCAAATTCCCTTACAGAAATCGAAATGGTTCACATAATAATGAACAAAAAAATTAGGACATGTGTAAAAAGTGCTAAGGGATTAATTAAATCAGAGGTTTTTGTAAGCTCAGAGCTATAATACTAAGCCAGGTATTATGCTTTTCAAGTTTTTTACAAAGTGTATGCATAAGGTGAAAAAGATAATACATGGTAGATGTAGAATGTATTTTTCCGAATTGCCTAAGGTCAACATTTGGGATTATCTTTATTAAATCATCTAAAATCTTTCATATAATTTGGAAAGAATAAGCGTAATGGGTCGGACACTATAAAAATCGTGCTTGTTACCTGTCTTTTTCACGGAGCAATAAAGACCAATTTCCAACAATTTGGGAACTTACCAGTAGAGGTAATCATAGGCAGCGCACTAGCGCTGCCTAAGTAAAGAACGATGTGGGCACAATGTGTTGTTTTTTTTTCTCCATACCCGGGCACTTCGTATCGAAGGAGTTGTCACTGAAACTTTTAAAAGGGCTTATTCGATTGCAAATTGGAGTGGCTAGTGCCCTTTTTAATAGTTGAAAATGTTTGGAGGACAACTAGCCCCCCCCCCCACGCCCATCATTCCCCCAAATACGTCCAATCAAAATTTTGAGATAGTCATTTTGTTCAGCGTAGTTGATTTCCGGATAGAAAATATCTTTTTGAGGAGGACACTCCCCCACAACCCACGGAGAAAGGGTTTTAAGTTATGCCCTGAGGGCATATAAGGCTTTTATAGAAGGCGTTGTCGTAGAAACTTCAAAAAAGGCTCATTCGATTGGAAATTCAAAGTGCTAGTGCCCTTTTTAATAGTCGAAAGTGATTGGAGAGCCCCCCCCCCACGCCCATCATTCCCCCAAATACATCCAATCAAAATTTTGAGATAGCCATTTTGTTCAGCATAGTTGATTTCAAGATAGAAAATATCTTTTTGTGGAGGCAACTCCCCACCACCCTCAGGGCAAGGGTTTTAAGTTATGCTCTGGGGGCATATAAGGATTTTATAGAAGGCGTTGTCGTAGAAGCTTCAAAAAAGGCTCATTCAATTGGAAATTCAAAGGGCTAGTGCACTTTTCAATAGTCGAAAGTGATTGGAGACTAGCCCCCCCCCCCTCCCCACGCCCATAATTCCCTCAAACACATACAATCAAAATTTTGAGATAGCCATTTTGTTCAGCGTACTTGATTTCTAGAAAGAAAATATGTTTTCGAGGAGGACACTCCCCCACAACCCTCAGGGCAATGATTTTTAGTTATACCCTGGGGGCATATAAGGTTTTTATAGAAGGCGTTGTCGTAGAAACTTCAAAAAAGGCTCACTCGATTGGAAATTCAAAGGGCTAGTACCATTTTTAATAGTCGAAATGATTGGAGGGCAACTAGGCCCCCCCCCTCCCGCCCATCCTTCCCCCAAACACATCCAATCAAAATTTTTAGATGGCCATTTCGTTCAGCATAGTTGATTTCCAGATAGAACATATGTTTTTAAGGAGGACACTCCCCCACAACCCTCAGGGCAAGGGTTTTAAGTTATGCCCTGGGGGCATATGAGGTTTTTATAGAAGGCGTTGTCGTAGAAACTTCAAAACAGGCTCATTCGATTGGAAATTCAAAGCGCTAGTACCCTTTTTAATAGTCAAAAGTGATTGGAGGGCAAGTAGCCCACTCCCCCACGCCCGTCATTCCCCCAAACACATCCAATCAAAATTGTTGAGATAGCCATTTTTTTCAGCGTAGCTGATTTCTAGATAGAAAATTTTGTTTTTGAGGAGAACACTCCCCCACGACCCTCAGGGCAAGGGTTTTAAGTTATGCCCTGGGGGTGTATAAGGTTTTTATAGAAGGCGTTGTCGTAGAAACTTCAAAACAGACTCATTCGATTGGAAATTGAAGGGCTAGTACCCTTTTTAATAGTCGAAAGTGATTTGAGTGCAACTAGCCCCCTCCCCTCGCCCTTCATTCCCCCAAACACATCCCATCAAAATTTTGAGACAGCCATATTGTTCAGCGTAGTTGATTTCCAGATAGAAAATATATTTTGAGGAGGACACTCCCCCACATCCCTCAGGGCAAGGGTTTTAAGTTATGCCCTGGGGGTATATAAGGTTTTTAAAGAAGGCATTGTTGTAGAAACTTCAATAAAAGCTTGTTCGACTGGAAACTCAAAGGGCTAGTGCTCTTTTTAATAGTCGAAAGCGATTGGAGGGCAACTAGCCCCCCCCCCCACACCCATCATTCCCCCAAACACATCCAATAAAAATTTTGAGATAGCCATTTTGTTCAGGGTAGTTGACTTCCAGAGAGAAAACATATTTTTGAGGAGGACACTCCCCCACAACCCTCAGGGCAAGGATTATAAGTTATGCCCTGGGGGCATTTAAGGTTTTTATTGAAATCTTTGACGTAGAAACATGAAAAAGGGATCATTCCATCTGAAATTCAAAGGACTAGTACCATTTTTAAAAGTCGAAAGTGATTTGAGGGCAACTAACCCCCCTCTCACGCCTACCTTTCCCCCAAACACATCCAATCACAATTTTTAGATAGCCATTTTATTCAACGTAGTTAAAAGTTTTGGAAATTAGGTCTTTAAAGATGACAACCCCTCCCCCCATAGCCCTCAGGGCAGGGGTTGTAAGTTATGCCCTGGGGGCACATAAAGTTTTTATTGAAAGCGTGGTCGTAGAAACTTCAAAAGGGCTCATTCAATTGGAAATTGAATAGTTGAAATTTTAATAGTTGAAAGTGATTCGATAGAAAATAACGCCCCTCTCCCACCCATCATATTCCTAAACACATCCAATCAAAATTTGGAGATATCCATTTTTTTCAACATAGTTCAAAGTTCTGGAAATTAGTTCTTTGAGGATGATAACCCTCTCAGGGCCCTCAGTGCAAGGGTTGTAAGCTATGCTCTGGGGGCATATAAGATTTATATAGAAAGTTGTCGTATATGATTTATAGAATAGATTTTAGTCTTCCTCAAATCCAATTTTTATATGTTTAAAAACTAAATGTTGACTTAAGATTAAATCAAAATGCACTGTGATAATGCTAATTCCCAATAAGGCATCTCAGTAGTATGCCAAGAACGACTGAGGGTATTATGTTCAAACGTTCGGGGCTACTTCTGCTCTTAAAATTTAACCAAATCCAAATAGCGTTGTCGTAAAAACTTCAAAAAAGGCTCATACGATTGGAAATTCAAAGGGCTACTGCCCTTTTTAATAGTCGAAAGTGATTGGAGGGCAACTACCGCCCCCCCACGCCCATCATTCCCCCAAATACATCCAATCAAAATTTTGAGATAGCTATTTTGTTCAGCGTAGTTGATTTCCAGATGGTAAATATCTTTTTGTGGTGGAGACTCCCCCACAACCCTCAGGGCAAGGGTTTTAAGTTATGCCCTGGGTGCATATAAGGTTTTTATAGAGGGCGTTGTCGTAGAAGCTTCAAAAAAGGCTCATTTGATTGGAAATTCAAAAGGCTAGTGCACTTTTTAATAGTCGAAAATGATTGGAGGGCAACTAGCCCCCCCCACGCCCATCAGTCCCCCAAAAATAACCAATCAAAATTTTAGATAGCCATTTTGTTCAGCGTAGTTGATTTCCAGATAGAAAATTTCTTTTTGAGGAGGACACTCCCCCAAAACCCTCGGAGCAAGGGTTTTCTGTTATGCTCCGGGGGCATATAATGTTTTTATAGAAGGCGTTGTCGTAGAAACTTCAAAAAAGGCTCATTCGATTGGAAATTCAAAGGCCTAGTGCCCGTTTTAATAGTCGAAAGTGATTGGAGGGCAACTAGCCCCCCCCCCCCGCGCCATTATTCCCCCAAACACATCCAATTAAAATTTTTAGATAGCCATTTCGTTCAGCGTAGTTGATTTCCAGATAGAAAATATGTTTTGAGGAAGACACTCCCCCACAACCCTCAGGGCAAGGGTTTTAAGTTATGCCTTGGGGACAAATAAGGTTTTTATTGAAGGCGTTGTCGTAGAAACTTCAAAGCAGGCTCATTCGATTGTAAATTCAAAGGGCTAGTGCCCCTTTTAATAGTCGAAAGTGATAGGAGGGCAAATAGCCCCCCCCACGCCCATTATTCCCCCAAACACATCCAATCAAAATTTTGAGATACCCATTTTGTTCAGCGTAGTTGATTTCCAGATAAAAAATATATTTTTGAGGAGGCAACTCCCCACCACCCTCAAGGCAAGGGTTTTAAGCTATGCTCTGGGGGCATATAAGGATTTTGTAGAAGGCATTGTCGTAGAAGCTTCAAAAAAGGCTCATTCAATTGGAAATTCAAAGGGCTAGTGCACTTTTCAATAGTCGAAAGTTATTGGAGGACAACTAGCCCACCCCCCTCCCCACACCCATAATTCCCTCAAACACATACAATCAAAATTTTGAGATAGCCATTTTGTTCAGCGTACTTGATTTCTAGATAGAAAATATGTTTTCGAGGAGGAAACTCCCCCAAAACCCTCAGGGCAATGGTTTTAAGTTATACCCTGGGGGCATATAAGGTTTTTATAGAAGGTGTTGTCGTAGAAACTTCAAAACAGGCTCACTCGATTGGAAATTCAAAAGGCTAGTACCATTTTTAATAGTCGAAATGATTGGAGGGCAACTAGCCCCCCCCCCTCACGCCCATCCTTCCCCCAAACACATCCAATCAACATTTTGAGATAGCTATTTCGTTCAGCATAGTTGATTTCCAGATAGAAAATATGTTTTTGAAGAGGACACTCCCCCAAAACCCTCAAGGCAAGGGTTTTAAGTTGTGCCCTGGGGGCATATGAGGTTTTTATAGAAGGCGTTGTCGTAGAAACTTCGAAACAGGCTCATTCGATTGGAAATTCAAAGCGCTAGTACCCTTTTTAATAGTCAAAAGTGATTGGCCGGCAAGTAGCCCACTCCCCCACGCCCGTCATTCCCCCAAACACATCCAATCAAAATTGTTGAGATAGCCATTTTTTTCAGCGTAGTTGATTTCCAGATAGAAAATTTTGTTTTTGAGGAGGACACTCCCCCACGACCCTCAGGGTAATGGTTTTAAGTTATGCCCTGGGGGCATATAAGGTTTTTATAGAAGGCGTTGTCGTAGAGACTTGAAAACAGACTCATTCGATTGGAAATTCAAAGGGCTAGTACCCTTTTTAATAGTCGAAAGTGATTTGACTGCAACTAGCCCCCCCCCCCCCTCATTCCCCCAAACAAATCCAATCAAAATTTTGAGATAGGCATTTTGTTCAGCGTAGTTGATTTCCAGATAGAAAATATGTTTTCGAGGAGGACACTCCCCCATGGCCCTCAGGGCAAGGGTTATAAGTTATGCCCTGAGGTCATATAAGGTTTTTATTGAAATCTTTGTCGTAGAAACATGAAAAAGGGCTCATTCGATTTGAAATTCAAAGGACTAATACCATTTTTAATAGTCAAAAGTGATTTGAGGGCAACTAACCCCCCTCTCTCGCCCACCTTTTCCCAAAACACATCCAATCAAAATTTTTAGATAGCCATTTTATTCAACGTAGTTAAAAGTTTTGGAAATAAGGTCTTTAAAGATGACAAACCCTCCCCCCCACAGCCCTCAGGGCAGGGGTTGTAAGTTATGCCCTGGGGGCACATAAAGTTTTTATTGAAAGCGTGGTCGTAGAAACTTCAAAAGGGCTCATTCAATTGGAAATTGAATAGTTGAAATTTTAATAGTTGAAAGTGATTGGATAGAGACTACCGCCCCTCTCACGCCCACCGTTTTCCTAAGGACATCCATTCAACATTTTGATATATCTATGTCGTTTAACGTAGCTGAAAGTTCTGGAAATTAGGTCTTTTAGGATGATAACCCCCTCGGAGCGCTCAGTGCAAGGGTGTAAGTTATGCCCTGGGTGCATATAAGATTTATATAGAAAGTTGTTGTATATGATTTATAGAATAGATTTTAGTCTTCCTAAAATCCAATTTTTAAATGTTTAAAAACTAAATGTTGACTTAAGATTAAATCAAAATGCAATGTGATAATGCTAATTCCCAATAAGGCATCTCAGCAGTATCCCAAGAACGACTGAGGGTATTATGTTCAAACGTTCGGGGCTACTTCTGCTCTTAAAATTTAACCAAATCCAAATAGAGTTGTCGTAGAGACCTCAAAAAAGGCTCAAACGATTGGAAATTCAAAGGGCTACTGCCCTTTTTAACAGTCGAAAGTGATTGGAGGGCAACTACCGCCCCCCCCCCCACGCCCATCATTCCCCCAAATACATCCAATCAAAATTTTGAGATAGCTATTTTGTTCAGCGTGGTTGATTTTCAGATGTTAAATATATTTTTGTGGTGGACACTCCCCCACAAGCCTCAGGGCAAGGGTTTTAAGTTATGCCCTGGGTGCATATAAGGTTTTTATAGAGGGCGTTGTTGTAGAAGCTTCAAAAAAGGCTCATTCGATCGGAAATTCAAAGGGCTAGTGCACTTTTTAATAGTAAAAAGTGATTTTATGGCAAATAGCCCCCCCCCCACGACAATCAGTTCCCCAAAGAAACCCAATCAAAATTTTTAGATATCCATTTTGTTCAGCGTTATTGATTTCCAGATAGAAAATATCTTTTTGAGGAGGATACTCTCCCACAACCCTCGGGGCAAGGGTTTTAAGTTATGCTCTGGGGGCATATAATGTTTTTATAGAAGGCGTTGTGGTAGAAACTTCAAAAAAGGCTCATTCGATTGGAAATTCAAAGGGCTAGTGCCCGTTTTAATAGTCGAAAGTGATTGGAGGGCAACTATCCCCCCCCCGCGCCATTATTCCCCCAAACACGTCCAATCAAAATTTTTAGATACCCATTTCGTTCAGCGTAGTTGATTTCCAGATAGAAAATATGTTTTTGAGGAGGAAACTCCCCCACAACCCTCAGGGCAAGGGTTTTAAGTTATGCCTTGGGGGCATATGAGGTTTTTATAGAAGGTGTTGTTGTAGAAACTTCAAAACAGGCTCATTCGATTGGAAATTCAAAGCGCTAGTACCCTTTTTAATAGTCGAAAGTGATTGGAGGGCAACTTGCCCCCTACCCCCCGCCCCTCAGTCACCCCACAACAACTAATCAAAATTTCTTGAAACCCATTTTGTTCAGCGTAGTGGATTTCCAAATAGAAAATTGTTTTTTGAGAAGGAAACTCGCCCAAAACCCTAAGGGCAAGGGTTTTAATTTATGCCCTTGGGTTCTATAAGGTTTTTATAGAAGGATTTGTAGTAGAAACTTCAATAAAAGCTCATTCGACTTGAAATTCAAAGGGCTAGTGCCATTTTTAATAGTCGAAAGTGATTGGAGGGCAACTAGCCCTCCCACACCTATCATTCCCCCAAACACATCCAATAAAAATTTTGAGATAGCCATTTTGTTTAGGGTAGTTGATTTCCAGATAGAAAACATATTTTTAAGGAGGACACTCACCCATAACCCACAGGGCAAGGATTATAAGCTATGCCCTGGGGGCATATAAGGTTTTTATTGAAATTTTTGTCGTAGAAACTTGAAAAAGGGCTCATTCGATTTGAAATTCAAAGGACTAGTACCCTTTTTAATAGTCAAAAGTGATTTGTGGGCAACTCACACCCTTCTCTCGCCCACCTTTTCCCAAAACACATCCAATCAAAATTTTTAGATAGCCATTTTATGCAACGTAGTTAAAATTTTTGGAAATTAGGTCTTTAAGGATGACAAACCTACCCCCCACACCCCTCAGGGCAAGGGTTGTAAGTTATGCCCTGGGGGCATATAAAGTTTTTATTGAAAGCGTTGTCGTAGAAACTTCAAAAGGGCTCATTCAATTGGAAATTGAAAGGGCTAGTGCCTGTTTTAATAGTTTAAAGTGATTGGATAGCGACTAACGCCCCTCTCACACCCACCATTTCCCCAAACACATGCAATCAAAATTTTGGGATATACATTTTTTTCAACGTAGTTGAAAGTTCTGGAAATTAGGTCTTTCAGGATAATAACCCCCTCAGAGCCCTCAGTGCAAGGGTTGTAAGTTATGCCCTGGGGGCATATAAGGTTTATATAGGAAGTTGTTGTATATGATTTATAGAATAGATTTTAGTCTTCCTCAAATCCAATTTTTATATGTTTGAATGCTAAATGTTGACTTAAGATTAAATCAAAATGCACTGTGATACTGCTAATTCCCAATAAGGCATCTCAGCAGTATCCCAAGAACGACTGAGGGTATTATGTTCAAACGTTCGGGGCTACCTCTCCTCTTAAAATTTAACCAAATCCATATAGCGTAAGTGTATCCAAGCTATCGAAGAAAGTAAACAGATTTTTTGCGAATACTATCAAGTTTTCCATTACAGGTCAACTAGAAGAGGTATGAAACTAAATTAAACAGTACTATTTGTGTCCAGATTTTTAAAAGGGCGTATCTTGTTAAAAATTGCTGAAAATTTTTCTCTGGTATACAAATAGCAGGTCGAACTATAAAGTCTTAAAAAACGAAAAGATTTAAAGTATTATTTTCTTTTTCCCTGAAAAGACTATGTCAATATAAAATGAACAGAAATTAATTAAAAAAAAACTTTTTCCACAAAATAAGTTTTTCAAAGAAAAGTAAAAAACTCCATTAAACAAAAAATGAGCAAAAATAAAATCAAATAATCTACCAAGCGTGAAACTACCACAAATCAGCATTGATAAATAAATGAAACCCAAAACGAACAGAAATTACAATATTTAATCGAGTCAAACTCAAAACGAGGAGAAAATAATACAAGTTGGGTGCAAAACCCCTATGCCTTCCCAGGGCCAGAACAAAATTTGCACTTTACTGAAAAAATATAATTTTTTTTACTTTTTTAGCTTTAATAAATCAAACAATATTTACATTTTGATTACTAAATATCAGTATGTGTATATTAAACAGACAATGCTCATACATTTGTATTTTTTCAGTAAAGTGCAAATTTTGTTCTGGCCTTGGGAAGGCACGGGAGTTCTGCGCCCAACTTGCGTTGATTTCTGCTCGTTTTGAGTTTGACTCTGTTAATTATTGTAATTTCTGTTCGTTTTTGGTTTCATTTATTTATCTATGCTGATTTGTGGTAGTTTCACGCTTGGTAGATTATTTGATTTTAGTTTTGCTCATTTTTGTTTAATGGAGTTCTTTATTTTTCTTTTAAAAACTTATTTTATGGAAAAATTTTTTTTAATTAATTTTATTAAAGAATAAGAACAATTTTTTTAATGATTTTCGAAGGCTTTAATTAGTTCCACCGAAATGTTCTTAATTTTTTGTCTCCACGTCAAAGGGCAAAATCATGGGAAGTTCAGAGACATTAATCATATGACTTGTAATATATATTCTAGTGTCTTTGTTTGTTAAGATATAATAATACTACATACGTTTCTTGTCAGACTTATCTGAGCCTGGATACTTTGATGTCAACGTTCTATCCTTGATTTGCACGAATATGCATTCTTTCTATAGCCCAACAGTCGCTTTCTCTCCTTTAGGGAGAAGTTGTCATTTTTGTTTGTCAATGAAACCTTTTTGCAGCTTTAGTTTTACTTTTTTTTCTACGGAATTTTCTTATCAACTAATTTCGAATGATGGCCTTTTTGTCACTGGATCTTGGACAAAAAGAACGTTCAAAGTTAACTAAGAATTGCAAAAAAAAAGGGTAAAATCTACTTATTAGAACGAATGAGTCTATGATATTTGATATTATGCATGCAATAAATCATTAGTCAGCAGCCAATTATATTAAGTTAATGGGACATTATCGCCATCTTCTTTAAGAATGTACTTTTAGAATCCGATTATAATAGTCACCTTCTGGTGGAAATATTCTTCCTTGTATTCATATGACTTGACTAACTCAAAACATGCAGAGAAAATACAAGCTAATGTGCTAAACAGAACAATTGAGCAATCCATTATTCATTCACAATTTAACAGATGAAACTTTTCTTCGCAATTTAGGGTCGCTACAAACTAAAATTAAAATGTTACTAGTTTCTGCTGACCTTGCTTGAGATTAGCCATTACAACAGGTTTCAAGTAGACTTTCCGAAAGTTAGTCAAAGGAAAAGGAACATTAAATGTTTCATGGGTGTAATTTCCAAGTGAACCTTTCCAAAGACCAAAAGAGATTATGACAAATTTAGCCCAATCCTACATTTTATGAACGAAGGTGTTCTGTCAGAAGCACCACTCAAAACATAAATTCTACATATTATGAAGAGAATTTAATTTTTACCTTTGGATCCCATTGATGTGATTTTTTACTCAAAACGGCTCACAGATAGCGGATGTCGCAAAGTCGCAAAGATGTTCATACAGAAATGGTTCACTGCAGCTACTGAAACGCAAAAAATATCATGAAATATTCAAAAGCATATGAATAGGCTAGATCAAGCTCTAGAAGCCCGGAAAAACATTCAAAGGGCTAGTTTATATTAGCTTAGAACAGCAATATGCCCAATGAAAAATACAGTTCTTATATTCTATTTTCATTTCCCTAAAAATATCCCCCCAGGTCCGAGAATTAAAATCTTGCATAAAAAAAACGCAGCCCTCATGCCTTCATTCAGTACTGAATTAGACTTTGAACTGTGAGGAGACGCAAATTGGATTTAACTTTGAATTTAATTGGTTTGAAAAAAGTGTATTTGTTAGACAGTGAAGATATTGCGAAACATTGAATTGCCTTGGGATTATACACCTTGGATTACGTCATTTAACTATGACAAAAAAAGAAAATAACCCAAAGCCAATGAATCAAGCTCTGATTGAGTTGTAGTTCAGGTGTCTTTACCGCTTGCCCTGAGGGGTGGAATGAAATGCAAGTATTTTAATATTTGATTAGTTGAATTTTGCAAACGCTACAGAGTATTCCTGAAATTTGGTTGTGATTCGTGAGGTAGCGTCGGTATTCAAACGCTGTTGGAAGTGGTCGGTGCAGGAGATAGGGGTGTTAGCCTTGCCCAAATTAACGGTGGCTTAGCGAACTGCACGTCCGCATCAACGTGGATAAATAATAGGGGCAAGAATGGGTAAGAAAGATTAAATATTTTATTTGCACTTGCCATGGGGCGAAAAAGGAGGATTGCTAAAACTGTCCAAGTAGGATCTCAGTCTGTTGAGAACAGTTTGTTGAATTCGACCGTTTCATCCGAAGGGAATAACGATGTCACTTCACTGAAAACTCTGGCGGGTGATTTTGCTAAGATGTTAACAATACTTACTGAGAATGGTAAAAAACTAGACTCTATAAACGATAGTATAAAAGTGTTAGAAAATCGTATGGTATCAGTGGAAAATACACAGTCTGAGCTAAAATCAGAAGCTAATACTACGAGTTCACGTGTTGCACAGCTTGAATCTGATATTCAAAGCTTAAGAAATCAAATGTCAATTATGACAAGTGAAACGAAAAAGTATGAAATTGGGAGTGCAGATCTGTCTCGTCGGCTTATGGCATCTGAGTATCGACTTACAGAGACGAATCTTATCGTTTGGAATGCTCCCTGTGAAAATACCACCCAAGCCGAATCGTTTTTTGACCAGTTGTGTTTGGAGGGTCTAAGTGTGTCCATGGTCCCGAGGTTTCGAGTTGTTGGTAATGTCCGTAAGGAGCAACAGTATTTTAAAGTTGATATTGGTTCTCGAGATGCGAAGGTCAGTGTGCTTAAGAACGGAAAGAAATTAAAAGGTAAAGTTATTGGACACCATAGAAATGTATCTGTTAGCGATGATGCAGCAATATCAGTTCGTGAAGCTCGAAGGAAGTTGTATGTAAAGAAATCTAGATTAAATGCTATTGGAGTTTCATCATGGGTTTCTAATACAGTTCCACCATATATACAGATCAACCGTGGTGGTGTGGCGGCAAAATTTGGTTACGATGAACCTATCCCTGAGTTATGTGACTAAAAGATGGTTATATCATGAATGGTGAATTTATATTTTTTTAATATATTTTTTTTTTTTTTTTTTTTTTTTATTTGTGTTTTTGTAAAAAAAAAGAAAATTTGTTGTATTTTTTGTAATTTATTTAGTTTTTGTTAGAATTTAGAATGGGTAAGTGGTATACACCTGTAGAGTATTGTGTTTTCTTCAATTATAATTTTCTGGAATTCAGTAATGAAAACAGTAAGCCTGTATTGTGACAGGCTAGTGTTAGTGAGAATTTTTTCACTTTTTTTGTATTCGTTTGTTTATTTATACCATTTTGTTAATATGTTTCTAATTATTTTTAGGTTATATCCTGTTTTTTTCCGGAGCTTCACTTACGTTGGATGCGGGACCACGGACCCTCCGAGTTATAGTAAGTTATTCAGTTGGTTAGGTTTGGTTACAACTACCCTCCTTTTCTTTTATATATATATATATTTATAAAAAATGGTAATTGTTCGTAATGATCGTTTGGATTGGCTTGAGAATAATCCATTGAGTGTTTCGGATTTAGGATTAGGGGTACTTCACAGGGATTTTGATATGGGGGTAGATGATGTTTTTCCAAAGGTTAATTATAAGTGCCCAGTTGATTTACATACTAGACTGGCACCAAATAAACTTGGCATTTTTCATCTGAATTGTCAGGGGTTAAATAGTAAATTGGATTATTTGTCGGAGCTGTGTATGCTATCTGATTTTCATATTCTTGCACTTACTGAAACATGGCTAATGAATAATAATTCTGGACTATTGGATATTTCAAATTATAATATGTATGTTAAGAACCGTACTCACCATCAGCATGGAGGACTTGCCTTGTATATTAGAGCCGATTTGAATGTGAAGGTTAGGGATGATTTGTCTGTTAGTAGAGAGATGATTTTTGAGTGTTTTGTTGCGGAGGTTGATAAGAATGGTGACCCATTTTTTATTATTGTTTTTTTTCCGCCCCCCTTCAGCTAGTGTAGATTGTTTTATAGAAATATTAGAGCAACAAATGGACCTTCTAACTCGTAAGAACATGCCGTGTTTCGTGTGTGGAGATTTTAACATTGATTTGAAATTGTTAGCATCTAACTTAAAAGCCCGGAATTTTTTGAATTTAATGTTAGGTTATAGGATGCATCCTGCTGTAAATGTTTGTACTAGAGTGTCGGAGTCATCTTCATCTCTAATTGATAATGTATTTTTGAATGTTCCCCATGATTCGTCGAGTGTTGTGCTAAATGATGTTTCGGATAACTTTGGTTTGGCAATATTAGTTCCGGGTATATTAATGACTATTAATATTAACAGTGATGCTCGCCCTAAGCCTAAGAAATTATTAGTTAATTCAAATACTATTTCAAGGTTTAAGCTTAGGATAGAACAGTTAGATTTTAAATTTTTATAAGAAGAATTAGATTTAAATTTTAAGTTAGAGCTTTGGTATGTTAAGATTAAGGATACGTTTTTGGAATGTTGTGAAGTGTAAGGAATACAGAAGAGAAGGGTGTCTCCGAATAAACCTTGGATTACAAAGAGTTTGTTACAGTCAATTAATAGAAGACTGTTTTTTACATAAGTTGTCAACAAGGAGCAATGATCCTCATGATAAAGTAATATATAGAGTTAATAAAAGTAGGTTAAATACTGTACTCCGAGATGCTAAGGTAGAATATTATAAGGTTAAGTTTAAAAAAGTTGAGGGTAACCCGAGTAAGACTTGGAAATTGATTAAGTCGGTGACTTGCCCTGGTATTGTCTTGATCCGTCCAGATTATATAGGAATGAATAATAATGTTGCAGATGAGATGTGTAATCACTTCGCTACTATTGGGCAGCGTGTGTCATCATCGGTGCCAGTATTTGATCAAGATGGTGATTTTCGGCAGTTCCTACCTGAAGATTGTGATGTGTCTGCGTACCTTAAGTCTGTAACTATTGATGCATTATTTGATATTATAAATAATAATGAAAAATGGTGCATCAGGAGGCGATTTTATTTTGTTGAAGGTTTTGAAGTCGATTTTACCTGTTATATCTAGTCATTTTTTAGGACTTATAAACAATTGTTTAGAAGCTGGAATTTTTACCGATTGTCTAAATTGCGCGAATGTTATCCCGATATTTAAAGGAGGTGATAAGAATTGTTTTAGTTATTATAGACCGATTTCTTTACTGCCATTTATTTCTAGAGTGTTTGAAAAGTTGATTCATAGTAGGATGGTAAGTTTTTTTGAGAAAAGACTATTTTTTAGTTCTAGTCACTTTAGGTTTAGGAGTCATCATTCTACAGAGCATGCAGTTTTGTTTTTAACAACTTTTATTAATGATGCTTTAGACAAGGGTCTGAAGATAGCTTCGATACTTTAGGATGTTACTAAAGCATTTGAATCTGTTGATCATGATATACTAGTTAAAAAGTTATATAGTAGTGGTATACGTGGTGATTTTTTAAATGTGATAGTTAGTTTTCTTAAAGGAAGGACTCAGTCTCTCGTGATGGATGGAGTTACATCTAAAATTGAATATATTTCCATTGGAGTACCCCAGGGTTCCGTTTTGGGCCATTTGTTGTTTTGGTTTATATTAATGACCTTTGTAGAGCTTCAAGTAATGTGTCTTGTTCTTTAGACCTTGATACCTATGGTACTAAAGGAATTCTACCATGTTTTGCTGATGATGCCCATTTCACTGTAGCTGCTAGAACTGAAAATGAGTTGATGACTATATTGAAACAAGGTGTTTCTTTGATTGAAAAGTGGATGCGAGTAAATAATTTGAAACTGAATCATAATAAGTCGAATTTTTATTAATGGTAGAATTACTGGACATTATCCATGGATAAATAGGATAGATGTAGGGCACCATACTATTGTAAGATCTACTAGTACTAGATACCTAGGTGTTATAATTGATGAAAGCCTTAGTTTTAAAGACCATATTGCATCTGTTAGCTGCAAATTGTCTCGTAATATTGGTATTATGCGTAAACTTAGGTATCTTTTTCCGTGTGAAATTCTGAGAATGTTGTATTTTTCTATGGTTCACCCATATCTCATTTACCGTTGTATGGTTTGGTCGAAAACATTTGTAACTCACCTCCATCCGCTCTGTGTAATGCAGAATCCTATCTGTATCGGTGAGGCATCTTTACCACGAGTATAAAATTCTACCGTTGGCAGGAATATGTGTATTCTATAATGCTCTGTTTATGTTTAAATATTTAGCTTCGGAGTTACCATCATGTTTTTCAGGAATGTTTAGTCTTGCGTCTACTATTCACGATCATTTGACACGATCTTCTCAGTTGGTGTGAAGACCAGCTATGGTCACGTCTAGGTCTAGGTTTTCAATTCGCCATGTTGTTCCGTTAGTTTGGGAGAGTTTTCCAGAGGATTTGAGGAATGTTGGGGGTTTGCAGGAATTTCGTAAGTTGCTAAAGAACCATTGTTTTGATGTGTATATTTTGAATGGATTATTCTATGCCACTTAAGTTATGTTTTTGAGGAGGGTTTAGTTGCAGCTGAATATGATTATAATTGTTATTATTTTGTTAGGTGTTGTTTGGAGGCTCGTTGGTTTTTGGGTCCGGTAAGTTGAACTCTAATTATGTTGTTTTTTTTTGATTTATTAGGAGGATTTTCTCCCGCGCAAGCATGCTTCAGAGAATCGATGATGTATGTATATATTTTTTTTTTAATAAACCCAATGTTACTTTGTTGTTTTTCAAATATCAATGAAAAACTTCTAATAAACATGATTAATTTCTCAGTTACTTGCAATTTATGGTTCTAAAAAGCTTTTAATTCAGAATAATGGATGTCATTTTGAGCGGCTCAGTAGAAATGTTTTAATGCAACCGTTAAACCGTTGTGACCCATAAACTTGTAGCAAAACACGGTGGAAATTTGATGGATTACACAAAAACTGCTGGTTTTCCGTGAAATCGCATTAGTGGGTCGTTTAGTCTTTGTAAAGATTACTTGACATTGGCTAGGTAGGCCTATTAAACCGGTTTGCATAAGGTCCGTCAAAACGTAGACTTATTGTCGAAGCATTGTTTTTAGTAGACCAACACTGGGCCATTTCATACTTCATTTCAAGTAGCTTATATTGTGGAATGGCTATGGAAAATCACGACAACCCTTTATTACTTCTTGAGGTTTAGAAAGTTCTTGCAGTCGTCAGCCGGCTTTAATAACGTTCTATCAATTACCACCTTGTTTAGTATAATTCTAATTTGACATGTTAATTCCTAATTATACAAATATTCCCCATGAAAAACCACTAAACTGCCATTATTATAAAGTTATTTTTCCTATACTTAACATTTTATACAAAATAATAATAGACATAGAATTTTCACATTATAGGCATATTTTTGTACAGTTTAGTATCAAAAATGAATTTTGAAAATGATAAATTAAACTTCAAGAATTCGCAGGCTTGAATATAAGCCTTTTGGACACACCTTCATCAGGAAAAGTAGCAAGGCTTCATCTGCTCTCTAATATATCTATATTTCATAGACATGGCTTTAACAAACAATGATACTCAGCTGGTAGACCCTGACCAACAAGTAAGTTAACAAAAGACTTGCTTTTTTTTCAGGGTACATTCTGTGTTTAAGTTAGAAAAATTCTTGTGTTTGGGCTCTTCTGAAGGGAAAACCATCACAGCAAAAAGCACTAGTAGCCTAACATTTGATCTCCAGTCATCATAATTTTTCAATCAGTAGGCTAGGCTAGGCTAGTTGATAAATTTCTAGTGGGTCATATAATTTATCTAAGATGAAAGTGAAAATGGGTAATTTTCTAGGTGGCACTATAATTTAGCTAGGATGAAAGTGAAAACATCATTTGATGCTTGTTTTTATGCTCTCATAATTCAATAGGCTAATTGCTTCTGTTGCAAATTGCATCTTGAGCCCTTAGCAGGACCCCAAAGGTATTTTATACAAATTATAAGAGAGCACAAAAAAGCATCAAATGATGTTTTCACTTTCAGGTAAAATTCTACTTTAGCTACTTTTGGCTATCTTGGAAATAGGTTGGGTTAAGAAAATGAGAGTTTCAGGTATATGTCTTCAGGCTAAAGTATGGGTCAATATTTACCAAGTCATATTATTGAGTTTGGAATAAATTGAATACGCCATTCGATGCCTTTTTTATGCTGATTACGAATATAATGAACATTTCTATCGGAAATAAATTTCAGCCCCCCCCCTATATATGCTATACCTAACCTAACCCTAAATTGGCCTATATAGGGGGGGGCTGAAATTCATTTCTGATAGAAATGCTTATTATATTCGTAATCAGCATAAAAAAAGGCATCAAATGGTGTATTACCTTTAGTCCTAACTCAATAATTTGATTTGGTATATATTGACCAAAGTATGTCCCTGGAAGGTATTTTGAAGTACCTACCTCCACTCCTTCTCCCTCTAGAGTGTCATGAAATTTGCCTACATCATGACAGGTCTATACCCATTGAAATTTTGACAAAACAACATTTTACCTTAATTTTCAGTTATCAGTTTCTTTTTCTCTGGTTTTAGCTGTGAAAATGCAATTTCAATTATTTGAGCAGAATATTAAGACATAGCCTATAAATAGTTTATTCCCAAAATTTAGGAAATGTATTTGTATATCTTTAAAACCTTATAAATTAGGAGTGAGCAAAGTTGCGAAGCTAAAAGCAATTTTGTTGTGCTTCATTTAAGCAGAATATTTCTTTTGCAAGGTTTCACTTTTATAATTCACAGATTTTTAAAGGTCATCAAAGGTCAGGACCCTCTAGAGGGAGGAGTTGAGGTGGGTACTTCAAATATCTTCCCCTGACATACTAATTTAATAATAATTTTTGTCATAGGCTAAATGAATTTTACCCCCACCCCTATTTATACCAATTTGGGTGTATATTTGCACATTAGGGGGGGTAAAGTTTAAACTTACCTCCCGTTTACATCAGAAATAAAATATACCCCCACCTTCCTAATATGCAAACATATACCCTGAATTGGTATATATAAGGGTGGGGGTAAAATTCATTTCCAACAAAAATGACGGTCAATATATACAAAATCATATTATTGAGTAAATACTAAATTTAATGAACCATTCGTTGCCTTTTTTTATGCTTATAAAAAATATAACAATCATTTATATAGGAAATTAATTTCAGCCCCCCCCCCCTAAATTTTCCAAATCATGGGTTGGTTAGGGTGTAGAATTATATAACCTGAATTGGCATATATAGAGGGGGCTGAAATTTATTTCCAATAGAAATGATTACTATATTCATAATCAGCATAAAAAACGGCATCAAGTGGTATATTCACTTTATGTGTAAGTCAATAATATGATTTGGTAGAAATTTACCAAGTATTATACTTGTAAAGAGCATAAAAAAAGGCATCAAGTGGTATATTCACTTTAGTTGTAAGTCAATAATATGATTTGGTAAAAATTTACCAGTAAACATACCCCTTGATGCCTTTTTTTATGCTCTTTCCAAATATAATAATCATTTTTGTCAGAAATGAATTTTACCCCCACCCCTATATATACCAATTCAGGGTGTATGTTTGTACATTAAGGGGGGTTGGGGGGAAAGTTTAAACTTACCTCTCATTTACTAAAGAAATAAAATTTACCCCCACCCCTCTAATGTACAAATATATACCCTGAATTGGTATAGATAGGCACAGGCATCCCAAGACTCATTTCATTGGAGGGACAATCTTTGTAAATTTTACCAAATTACTACCTGATTTATGCTGAATTTTCTGCAGAAATTAAGATTTTTGCTAAATTTTGGGCAATTTTGCTGGAATTTTTGCCCTTGGCAAAAATTTTACCAAATGCCAAAAATTTTGGAGGTGTGGCTTGCCCCTCCCTGCCCCCCCTGGGATGCCCCTTTATATAGGGGTGGTGGTAAAATTCATTTCTGACAAACATGATTATTATATTTGAAAAGAGCATAAAAAATGCATCAAATGTTATGTTTACCTTATTCATAATTCAATAATATAATAATAATATATAATATAATATATATTGAAAACCCCTCATATACAATAAATGTACAATGACAGAGTATACAAAAATACGATGAGAGGGAACAAAACGATAATAATAACAACAAAAGCAACAACTTCTTAAATAGTATACAAAATAGTACAAAAAGTGGAAACTGAAAGATAGCATACTCAAAGATTACAACAGAAACAACAACTTCTTCGAAAATAGAAATAAAGACAACAACTTTTGAAAGGAGAAAAAAAAAAAAAAAAAAAAAAAAAAAGGGAAAATTAAACAAGCAAACTTGCCCCCGAGTGCTTTAGAATTGCTGGTTTTGTTTTTTGCTGGATAATAAGTGTCTGAACAGCTAGATTTGGGTCTGCTAGGTTATAGCGCCAAATCAGAAAACTATTTTTTGTCCAAGGTTGCAATTTTAGTAGGTACTTTGCAAAACGGAAAAATATAGAGCGGATTTTAGACTTTTCACAGATTGCCAATAAATTCCAGAAAGGGGTCACATATAATATATGTGGCAGAGCGGTAGCGTTGTAAATACTTGCCAGTAGTGGATGGTTAAATCTCAGAGTGGATTTAACAATCAAAGCATAGGAGCTGGATATTCACCGTTCAAGATGTGAGATCAGGAGGGAATGGGTATGCTGTAATGAGGAACCTATTGGAAGCCCCAGATATATTATTTTATCAACTGGTTTTACTGAGCAATCACCTAGTGTGATATTAGTAGGAGGGTCATTCTTCCAATTATAAAGCAAAACTTCCGACTTTTGGGAGTTAAATCTCAGACCGACTTTCTTGTAGTTGGACTGCAGACATGAGAATATTTCTGAAAGGTGGTTAAGCATCCAACTGAGATTCAGCGTGTCATCGGCATAGCACACTAGGGAGATGTCAATGGAACTGAGAATGCATGATGAAGGACAGCTGTCTTGAGGTTCAATAATGTAGTTATTGAAGAAATTGGGGGATAAAAATGCTCCCTGACGGGCACCTTTATGGACTGGTATCAAAGCTGAATGTGGGTATCAAAGCTGAATATGAATAACCAAAAATTTACCCTTTTTTATGCTCTTTCACAATTCAGTAATTGCTTCTGGGTCTAATTGTATCTTGAGCCCTTAAAGGGGCCCTAAAGGTATTTTATATGAATTATGAAAGACTATAAAAAAAGGATCAAATGAAGTTTTAACTTTCATCCTAGCTAAATTATATGGCCCACTGCAAATTCACCCTGAACTTTGCTTTGACAACATCATTTGACAATTTTAACTTTGCCCTTAGCTGTTCCAGAGATTTCACATATATACCCCATGGAAAAAATTGGATGTGCTTGTTGTCTTTTGATTTAGTTTAATATCCCTAAAACATACCCTGAAGGTCCAGCATAATACCCTTGAGTTTACCTGGGATATTGCATAAACAGCTTTTTGACTGTTTATCTGGATACATGTAGCTTATTTGGATTTAGCTTTATATCTCTCTCGTCTCTCCCTGAAAGTGTCAACTTAATACCCTGTTCCATAATGAGACATTGCATCTCTATAGATGTTGGATAATAATTTGCTTATATACAAACAATTTAAGAATCTTTGTTTTGAATTCTCACTATTGCCTAAAATCCTACTCAAATTGCTAAAATTGTGTGTTTAAAAAATTAGAACCAAAGATTATTAGACTCAAACTAAAATTAAGAAAAACATTTTTATCCAAATTTTAGACAGATAGGCCATTTCTGAAACCTTTGAAATAGGGTAGGAGTAGAGAGCAGAGCTTGAAAACAACTTCCTAGAACATAATTTTCAACTCTGAGTTAATTACCAAGGGTATTATACTTATAACTCAACCCTTTCCCATTATAGCAAAAAGCCTATTGTTTGAAATTTTACCAAAGTGTTGGTTCATTACATTCAGCAATCATCTATATATTTAATTTTCAGAGTTGCTTGCTGTTTAAATTTTTTCTATAGCTGTTGTTATAAACGGACTTTGGCTAAAAAGCAAGTATAAAAGGAATTCCAACCAACAAAATCAATTAACTTTTGGATATAGTTTAGGCCCCCAGCTGAAATTTGTTTTCTTTACAAATCTTATCAAAACTAAGAAAAGCCTGCATAATCCAAGCATCCACAAAAACAGACCTGTTTTCTTTAGTATATACCTTTATGGTACTATATGGCTTATTTTTCAGTTTTCATTGTCATTTTACTTGATTTGGGAAAAGATGGCTTCAATCTTGCTCCCTCCCCTAGGATCTTGGTGAAATTAAGCCACTGAGCTTAGGGCTATATTCAGACATAAGTAGGGAAAGGGTAAGGATGCAGTTAAACTGAATTAAATTAACAGTGAATAAAAGTTAATTGTCATTTTTTTTTCAAAATAAATTTTTATTTTCTTTTTAGGATCCTCAAGTTGTGTTGGTGGACTCTGGAAACCTTACAAAACTGCACAATGGACTTCATGCTTATCATGAGAGAATTAGGTTAGTTCCTTTAGAATTTTAAATTGTCCTCAGTTGCATTTATAACACAAAGGTAGTTTCATAAACCACATTGTCCTGCCATAAAAAAACGAATATGAAGAAATAAATATTAAATTATATTTATATATATATATATATATATATATATATATATATATATATATATATATATATATATATATATATATATATATATATATATATATATATATATATATATATATATATATATATATATATATATATATATATATATATATATATATATATCAGTGGTTTCAATTCACGAAAATGCAGGAGGGGGCTGTATTTTTGAATATTTAGTAGTTGGCAATTTTGATTTTGCTGTTTTTCAGTTTTTTTAGTGAAAGTACAAAAAAAGCATGTTTTGATGGCAAAACCAAAAAAAAAAGTATGTTTTGAAATCCAAGGGGAGTTTGTATCCCCACCACCTTCCCCCGGTTGACATCACTGGGGGATACACACATTATTTAAGTACTGTGCTGAGAAAGGAAAAGAAACAGAAATGAAAAAAGTTACATAAGCTTGAATCTAGGGCAGAAAAGATTAACATGAAGAACAGTGAAATGCCAAAAGCAAAACTTACAAAATAAAAGAGTTTTCTGTGATGAGTTTTGATTGGCTATTTTCAAACAATTAGTGGTAGCAAACTGTAAATAAGGAACAACCAAATTAGCAACCAAAAACCAAATTTTGATAATAATGTATATACATGTATATAGGAATTGGCTTTTCTTTGCAATTCTGAGTGTATAAAGCTTACTAAGTTTTTATTTACCCATCAAAGGGTACAAGCCTATAGAACTGTTAGCTCAGTAAAACATTCTGCAAGTTGTATGTGATTTTAACCCATTACAGAACATATGGGTAAATGTTCCTGTGCTACAATGTGTGAGGAACGCCTAAGGGTGTTAAATTGAATTTACAATGAATTTTGAAGAGATTCCTGAAGTAGTAAATTCAGCTGATCAAAATGGCGTATCTGCAATACCCCAGGAACAACTGGGGTTGTTAAGTTAAAAGTTATAACTTATAACAGAAGCAGGAATCCTATACCATCTGCTTCTTAAATTGCAGAAGTCCAATCTCCACCAGAATTTAGAAAATAATAAAAAGATTTAATTGATAAGTTAATGGTTTCAATATTATGTTTAAGTTTTAACCAAAGTCTTGTATATAAAGTAAAGAGACACTACTCAAAATTTTAGAAATTCAAGTCTGAGGTTCTACTTTGGTTTCATGGTTGCTTTGGCTTTTCTTTACTATTTCATCTGTAAATTTAGTTTGATAACCATTGCAGAATAATATGCCTTCAAATACACGGCTTCAGAATCTAGATACCCAGAGGAACAAGTTCTAACAACTCTATCAACCAATGAAACAACAACTCCTTTCTTTACTGAAACTGGGTAGTATGAGTCGAAGTTTAGATAACATTATTATTTTGTTTCCTATACATTGAGAAAAGCAACCAATTTTCTCCTTTTGCTAATAAATCACCCAAAAAAGGGAACTTTTTCTCCTCCAACTTGAATGTGAACTTTAAGTTTTATTGAACCTATTTAAACAACCAAGAAATAGATTTAGACTCAGATCCGTGTCTGTATATATGTAAAATGTCATCAGTGAACCTATCTTGGATATAAGGAACTAGACAGAAACTTTGAATGGTGGACATCTCAGTGCAATTAAAAACAGATTGTCCAAAAGAGGACTTAGAGCAGCACTGATAGGGCAAACCAAGAACCTGCTGACGAAATTCGCCTCTAAAACCAAAATAAGCTGAATTTTACCAATGGACTGTTGGTTTGGCTGTGGGGGCTCCTTCGAATCCTCTTTTGGCTAATCTGTTTATGGGTCTTTTACCTTTTTTTTTAATTTTACTACCCGAGTTGTAAACAGCAATGAGCAAAAACAAACTACTTGCACACAGGTGAAAAAGACATCACATAGACGGGAGGAAAAAACTGGATTCAGGTATCCTTCACCAATCCTTTATTCATAAAATTCAAGAAAGCAGCCCCATTCTCCTTGGTTAACATCTACAGATTTTTCTGTGAGGTTGGTGGGGGGGGGGGAGGGAGGGGCCTATGAACGAATTATTATTCTTCTGGTTGAGTCTATCATGGACTACTGAGAGGATTTGTTAATTGTCTGGTTTTGAAAACACAAGAACTTATTTCGAAATAGTTTTTCATAAAAGGGAGTGCACAAGAAAGGCTGAGTGTTTTGAATTCAACATGAATGAACCAAATTCAACATGAACCGAATTCAACATAAATGACTGTTTTTACTGCTACAAAGGCTAAAGAACTTACTAAAAAATAAAAGTTTTTTTTATATACAATGAGTAAAGTAATAACTTTAAGTTTCGGCGTCCATTTAATTACTATTATGGTATTTTGCATAACAGACTTTAAGGTCAGGGATCCATCAACATGTTCCTGATGATAGCCTACTCCACAGACTTAAAAAAAATCTGTCCTACTTTTTATATAACTCCTTTGATGGTTTTCTGAATTTGCTGGATTATCTGTGACTTATCTGATATAATGTTGAAACAAATGTGCAAAAGTAGACACAAAAAGGTAAAAAAAAAATACAGAAGCAGATTATACCTGCAGGCAAGGCTGTATCCAGGGGGGGGGGATTCAACCCCCCCCCCCGAAATGTTTGTCTGACTCGTAAAAATAAAATAAAATGGACTTAAACGAATCTTGTATTCGTTTTTTTAGTTTTTTTTGTGTGTAAACCTCCCCCCCCCCAAAAAAAAAATATTTTTTAGTAAAACCCCCTCAGAAAAAAAAATCCTGGGTACGGCCTTGCCTGAAAGATGAGGTAGTATTCAGCAGAAGGATATCTACTTTTAATTTTGGGTTTGACCAAGTGGGTTTTATCAGTTTGATCTGAAATTTGCATTTTAATATTGGAAAGATTCTATTCCCTATTTGAATATCAAAACTTCTTATTTGATTGACAAGTACATTAGGTCAGTATCAGAAAATTTTCAAATTTCATAGTCTACTTTTCTGAACTTTCTGGGAGTGTTGGGAGAACATATGAGACCGTGTTCTCCTGAAAGTTTTTTTTATCATGTATTTTGGGGACAAATGTAAGTTTTAAGCCCATTTTATAGATATTTCTAAACTATTTCCTGGTTTGTATATTTCAGAATAATAAAGGGTAGAGGTAAACCCAATGTTCCCCTCTTTGCTTGTAGGTATGGTCAGCTGCTGTGCATTTAGTTTTTACATTCCTTAGGCCCAGCTTATTACCTTAAGGGGGGGGGGGGTATCACCAGGCTATTCTAAAATTGGGAAGAATATGATACCTTAACAGTGTATTGTTTAATCAAGTCTTGGGGTTTTGTATCCATTTCAATATATTTGCAGACAGTTTACTAAGGGTAATATTGGACCCAACTAGGTTGGAAATTAGTGAGTTTGCTGAACCTTCAATTCGAAATATATTCTGCTTCTTTCTTAGTTCTAATATAAGATGTTTATTTCAGAGAGCGTGAATCCCTCAGAGCTGCACATAGAGGCCATGAAGCTATGCATCTAGAAATGTTTTTAATACTGATTTTCAGCTTGATTGCAGGACAGTTCATATTGATAGAATGGAGGAAGAGACATTACAGGTCTTATCGAGTAATACCTCTTTAATTGTTACTATAGCCTAGTGTTACTTTAATTGTTATAATAGAAATGTTTTTAATACTGATTTTCAGCCTGATTGCAGGACAGTTCATATTGATAGAATGGAGGAAGAGACATTACAGGTCTTATCGAGTAATACGTCTTTAATTGTTAGTATAGCCTATTGTTACTTTAATTGTTACTATAGAAATGTTTTTAATACTGATTTTCAGCTTGATTGCAGGAAAATTCATATTGATAGCCTGGTGGAAGAGGTCATTACAGGACATTACAGGTCTTATCGGGTAATACCTCTTTAATTGTTACCATAGCCTGATAAGTTCTTTCTCAACCAAGCTTTATTGTTAGCAGACAGATTAAATCTGCTTACAACATAGTATATTTAGCACACTAAAGTATTATTAAATATTCCTAGTATTCTTAAGTCATGTTAAGTTTTTTTTTATCCTTCTTCAAAGATTTGTTACATAATCTAATAGCTATTATCAAAAATGGTTCTATAAGCCCAACAAAGTAATGTATTTATTCTTATATTGTTGTTGAATTATTGTTATTGTTATTAATATTGTTATTTATTAATTTTTAATCATTAATTATCAATATTACAAATAATATTGTTATTAAATATTACACTTAAATGTTTATAATTTAGTAATTTACTATATGCAAACAGCAAAACGAAGTGTAACAAACCCAATCAAATATAAAAATACACGCTTGATGAATGGACTCTGTCCAAAGCTTCGGAGATGGTATGACAGAGTGAGATGAAATTTAGGCTTAAAATTCAAATTCTTGGGAATTTTACTATTTCGCTTAAATTTTTCATTTTGGTCTTTCAGAATTCCCCCTTAACTTTAATGTAAAAGTCAGTAAAATAATATACGTATAATCCATAAAAATCGACCCAAAGTCCCCCCCCCCCCCCCTGTGAAAATCAGAATAGATTGGATTTGAAATGTATTTTTAGTATTACCCCCATCTGCCTGTATGTTTGTTCTATAAAAAAAAAAATACTGAAAAATATATTCAACCCCATACACTTTAAGAAAATCTGCTTACACTACACTAACCTGATCTCCTAAGGCTCAAAGGTGAGTACACCTGTAAAGGTCAGAAAAATGGTTTTGATTGCAAATTTCTCAGCTATAAACGTTTTGTATCTTTTTTTTTTTTTTTTTTTTTTTTACAATTTACTTTGTTTGCTTATGACAAGCTGCATTTAATGTTACAAAAGTAAAACAGTGGTATGGAAATAAATAATAGTATAAAATAATAGAAATGATTGGTGTTTTTCTTGTTTAAAACTCGTGGGCTTATCAGTCAAGACTTTAGCTCTTTTCTTATTTTTCTGTGCTAAAGTGGAGTGTTGATTTTTGACAGGCTACTGCAGTTTATACGTTTTTTTAGTAGCTCTTTGGATTCAAGGCGCTGAATTACCCTGGTTTATGTTTTGAGTTCAATTTCTCTTTGTGAAGGTGTTGGCAACCAGGCTTTTACCTGAATGGGGTAGTCTGTTTGGATTTAGGTGCGTTTATTTTAAGAGTATAGTGAGTAGGTATGGCATTATTTTGAGTTCAATACTCTTTGTGAAGGTGTAGGGAACCAGGCTTTTACCGGAATGGGGTATTATGTTTTGTTTTTGCTTGTTGGTGCTTTTTTTGTAGAGTATTGTGAGTAAGTATGGAATTATTTTGAGTTCAATACTCTTGGTGAAGGTGTTGGCAACCAGGCTTTTACCGGAATTGGGTATACTGTTTTGTTCTAGGTGCTTTTTTTGAAAAGTATAGTGAGTAGGTATGGCATTATTTTGAGTTAAATACTCTTTGTTAAGGTGTCGGCAACCAGGCTTTTACCGGAATGGGGTAGTCTGTTTGGTTTTAGGTGCTTTAAAAAATTATTTTGAAGATTATAGTGGGTAGGTATGGCATTATCACCTTACATTCAAATAGGCAGCTGTTAATAGTTTCTTTTTTATGTTGCAGGATCTTCAAAACGGGGACTAGGGGTTAGTCCTGTTGCATTAGGGATTTGATAAGAGAAAGTTTACAAATTGAGGCCACTTGAGCATGCACAGATTCTGTGATGCATTCTTAATGAAATTTGGAGAAAAATGGGAATAATTTCAATTTAGTATTATTTTCTCTGGCTTCTGATAAATACAGGTGATGGTTATATTTTCAAAAAAAAATATTTAAATTAGTATCATCAGCATGCAGATAAATTTTTCAAGCAAATGGAAGGATGATTCCAAATCTATTGCAAGCACTATACTATGGTTTTATGCATTTCATTTTATTAAAGCCCCAAGGACCAAGTTTATGGTACAGGCATAGAGCTGTGCTGACAAGGTAGACAAGCCACTTGGAAGAGCAGAAATTAATTTTTTTTTAATTTCGATTTGCATGCACCAGCTTGAGCAGACATGCACCAGACATGCACCAGATTGAGTTTCTTTACCTTAAACTGATCTGTCTGTATGTGCAGACATATTGGGAAAAGAATTACTATGTATCCGTTAAAACGCTGGCGTACCTCTTGATTTGAATGCAAAGCTTCTTATGGGATAGCAACAGGAGGTGGCATTTAAATGGAGATGCCTACTAGGGAAGTTTCCAAAAAACCATTAGATACAAACATACCTATATTCTTATATTTCAAAAATAATATTTGATTATCTTTTTCGTAATTTCCTCACATGGTCTCGACTTTATTTCTCTTCCCGTCTACCCCTTGTTGTTTTGTCAGCTGTATGTTTGCTTCTCTTTTCTCTGATGAGCTCATATTTATTGCTTTGCTTGTTATTTTGTTGAGGTCAAGCACATTTGGCCTCACAGAGTAAGATTGCCTTTAAGCTACAAGATCTTATACAAGTATATTGCTAATAAACTGAAAGGTTTATCTGGTTAATCTGCGTGTAACTTGTACTAAACCGAGATAGAGTTGCAGGAAAAGATATAGAGGAAAATGAAAAAGTTTGTGATACCTTGGAAGTGAAGGAAGATTTATTTTGTGAGGAAGAATTAGTGACAGTGCTAAAATGATTAAAAAATAGTAAAGCTCCAGGTGGTGATAATGTGGTTAATGAGTTTCTTAAATATGTGGCTCTGAGGTTAGAAATAAGTTAATGAAGATTATGAATATGATCTATGAAGAAGAGGAAGTACTTAGCGATTTTAGGAAAACCTTAATTAAACCATTGTACAAGAAAGATGACAAGAGTGAGTGTGGCTATTATCGAGGCATTAGTCTGATCTCTCTAGGTAGCAAATTACTTAGTTTTTAGACTGAGAGATGCTGTAGACAAAGTTATAAGAGAAGATCAGTGCGATTTTAGAAAAGGTAGAGGATGTGTCGACCAAGTTTTTACTCTTAGGTTAATAATTGAGAAGTGCCTGACTTATCAAACATTTTTAGTCCACAGTTTTATAGATTTTGAGCAAACATTTGATTATGTTGATAGAAGAGCTCTAGCGAAGATCTTATCCTTGTATGGTCTACCACACAAATACATTAAAGTGATTAGTGCTAAGTACGAGAATAACACTGCTGAGGTTAAGGTAGGAAAGGAGGTTAGCAGCTGGTTTCGCACTAAATCAGGAGTTAAGCAGGGTTGTGTTCAATCCCCGTTTATATTGATCATTTTGATGGATTTTCTCTTAAGCAGCACAGAAAAGGCAATGGGAAAAACTCTCCTGGACATAGATTATGCTGACGATTTAAACATCCTATATGAAAGTGTGAGCAAAATGCATGAACTTTTAGAGGTTTAGCGAGTTCAGGGAGCTAATATTGGTTTAAAAATTAATGTTAAGAAGGCTAAGTCACTAAGGCTAGGAATGAGTGAAGATGAAAAGGTGACGTAGAATAATGAAAAGATTGATCAGGTGGACAGCTTCATTTACCTTGGTAGTATTATTAGTAAAGACGGTGTGAGCAGTAAAGATGTTAAAAATAGAATAGCCAAGGCTTAGGGTGTTTTTCCACAGTTAAAAAAAAGTTTGGAAGAATATGAAGATAAGTCTGCAAACCCAGATCAGAATTTTGGGAGCTACAGTGATGACAGTGTTCAAATATGGCTCTGAAGCATGGGCGCTCTGAAACGCAGACGTAGATTTGCTAGATGTTTTCCAGAGAAATTGCCTACGGATTGCTGTGGGTACTGTACTGCCTTACCATATTTTCAACTGTAGGCTGTACGGAAACTGTGATTACAGTCCGTTTTCTGGAACTGAAATGGAAAAAAATTTGAGATGACTTGGGCACGTTTTGCGGATGAAGGGTGACAGATTGCCGAAGATTGTCCTTTCCGGCGAACCATCTAGGGCTAAACGGAAAGCAGGTCGTCCGCGGTTGGGTGGGAGGATGCCAGAAAGAAATATTTAATGGGAATAAGAACTTCCTGGGAGGGTGTAAAGAGAGAAGCTTTGAATAGATGTGGATGGAGGACGAGCGTGCATATCTGTGTTGGCCTCAGGTGGCTTGGTGCTGCGATGAGTTGTTAGTAGTAGTAGTAGTTCATATATTTGATCGATTCGTTTTTGTTTTTTCTGTTGTTATACTACATAAACTCAGCCTTTTCCCCTGCTCCCTCCTACTCCAAGCTCAGCTTTTCCCCCTGCTCCCACCAACTCCATGTAAATTTTGTCAGTTTTAGGTTTATTTCCCTTTTCTCTTGTCAACACATTTTATTGTTTTGCTTAGTCGATTAGTTCTTACCCGATAATAGTTGGCTTCATAAACCCTGCTATCTGTCAATTCGCGTGTAGCTATTTCTCATAACGTAAAAAATAATTTCTATCTGCTTTCAAGGTAGTTTTTTCTTTTCTTTAATGGTATTGGCTTGGGAGATCCAATAAACTTCTTATTTAGTAACATTGAACAGCAGTAAAAATATTGCCCAAAAGATGAGATATAAAGGACAACATTATGCATAAAGCTTTTGTTGAAGGCCAAACTTTATTATTATTATTTTTTTTTTGATAAAAACATGTCCAAAACAAGTTCTTATTTTTTTTATAGAAAAAATCTTTTTACATATATTCTGTTTAGCGGCCAAACTCCAAAGAGAATTTCCGTTTGCTTCTTTTTCTTTTCTTTTTTCTTTAACTTCTGTATTTGTGTCACTGTTATTAATATTTTGACTATTGTAGTAATTATGTACCTATTTGCTAAAAATGACTATATTTAATTACTGTAATATATTACACGATTGTAATTGATACAAGTCAAAACTATAAAGAAGTTTGACATAATTTATTATAGTTTAAAAAAGAAAACTATGCAGGCAATAACTGGATAATTACAGTTACTATAAGTAACTATATATTATAATATTATAATTGACACTATTGTAATAATTAAAATTCTTAGTAACGCTCAATTTTCTTCTTACAGTTTGTAACATTTATTTGGATGTGGTTAATTCCAATTGTTCTTAGCATCAGAAGCCAATTTTGGAGATTCGTGTTTTGTTGGTTACTATTCTCATGCGTTACGTTGCTAGTTGTAAGAAAGGCATTAGAAAAGCCTTTGCATGGAGCGACCCCCAGGTAAGATATTTCCTCAAGTTTGTATAACTGAAAGGGGAGGGCATTACAGGGTAGGAGAAGACGATATATTAATAAGTGTACTGTTATAAGGGCTTATAGAGATATTAATAGGGTATAGAGTATATACCCATTATTAACACCTTTGTAAACACGAAACTGAAGCTTTTTACTTTATTATGTGTCTTTTCTGGAAATTTGTCCCAAACTTGAAATAAATCCAGAAGAGGAGGGAAAGCGATATTTTATATCTTTATTTATATATATATATATATATATATATATATATATATATATATATATATATATATATATATATATATATATATATATATATATATATATATATATATATATATATATATATAGGGGAAAGAGCTATTTTATAAGGAAAAGGGTTTTTGGTAGAATCAAGTTATTGGATTGAAAAAGAACTTTAAAAATAATTTCCTAAAGGATTTTGGTCTGCTTTCATTAGCTGAGAATATTTTCTCAGCCAGGAAATGTTTACAGGAACAAATAAAACATTTCTTCTAACGTAGACAAAGCTATTTTAGGCATTAAAATTCTTTTTCTTAAATTAAAATTCTTTCAAATTCTTTAAAATTCTTTTTTCATTAAAATTATGTTTATCAACCTTCTTACCAAGGGGTGCCCACAAGTTCCCCAAAACAACCAAAAACTCAAACCAAAGTTCAACCGCAACGTTATGGCAACTGTTTTTTGTATCCAAAAAGGTGTATTGGTGATGGAGCTCATGTAGCCGAGAACAATAATTACTATATATTCTTGTGTTGAAGCTTCGCCTGCCGAAGGAGATAGAAGAAGAAGAAGATTCAAACAGAAGAAGGGAATGCTCTCTTCTGGAATTGCTCTGATACCCGACTTGACTTCAATCTTTTCCGTTAAAGAAGTACCTGGGGGATGGTGTTTCCAAACTGATGGGTAGCTAAAAGAAAACGTCTCAACTTACTAAAAAATTCATTCAGGACCAATTTAAAACGCAACTTTCGAGTCAAGCTAATTATCTCAGTTTGAATTATGCACTAACAAAAACCTGTTCACTAATGAGCAAAAATTTAAAATGTCTTTTTCTTGGTAACCTTTCTGTTGATATAATCTGGCTTGAATTTTTCCTTTTTCATGGATTATAGATGGCATTAGTCTATTAAATCTGTGGGTAATGTCCCAAAACTAACAATATGTACTGAAATCGTTTTTAATGGTGCTTTTATGCTGATAAATATTAAGTGAAATCAAGGAGCCAAAATTCATCTGCTCGAAAAGCGATACGGTACTCCTTGAATGTATTCTCAATCGCTCTGATTTAAGCAGAATCCTTAGGTGATGCAACTAGGAGTGTCATGTATGAAGGGGGGGGGGGGCTTAGTACCAAATAACTTCCATCTTTTCCATGGAAGAGGGGCAGCGTTCCCAAACTGACGAGTAGCTAGAAATCAAACCTCTCAACTCACTTCAAAGCATTCATGGCAACGTGTAATGAACAGGGTATTAACAAATATGACTAGTGCCTGAACCGTCAAGGTGATTTCGTATTTTGTTATAGAATTACCTATTTCATTCTCCCGTCTTTCTTTTATAGCCATTCGGAGGTTGAAAAATACCTTCTATTTCCAATTTAATTTGCCCGTTTTCGTTGTTTAATTTTTCAAGGATTGGTTCATATTTTGTTTATTTTTATTTTAATTTATTTTCACGCAGTTGGTGTTTTTGAATTTTATCACCTATAGACGATAAATGATACTATTTTTTACTTCAGGTAATATTTATTTTTCTTATATGCTATATTTGTTGCAGAAAAGGCTTCAAGGCCGTGGTGACAACCAAAATAATAGCAATTATTAAAACTAAATCAACATTAACAAATCTTGTAGAAAAACTTAGCCTATAATATCCTATAATCTTCAGGGGGATCCTTACTTACGCTGAGAAATCTTACTATCTTCATAGCTATGAGTAACATTCTCTCTCAATTACGTTTAACAGCCTCTCCACCATATTTCAAACATATATTCTTTTTTAATTCAGTTTATTTTATCTATAGAAAGAGGGCTATTAAAGAAAAAGAATAGTTTCAGATGCAGATTTTTATTGCCACTGATTCAATTTAGGAGTTGGTTGTGGCCTAAATTCTTTCAGAGTGCCAGTAGCTTCATCATTTAAGAAGTTTTTTTCTTAAGTTCCCACTTTCTTAAAGTTTTCTTAAGCTTTTTTTCGTGACGCTATATAACCTGAAAACGACTGTAAAAAGCCTACTGACTGCTTCATATAGACATGTATATGAAGTGGTGAAAAAAAATCTCAATTTAAGCTTTTGTGACAGGGGGAGGGGGAAGATTAAGGTTCTTGTTAATTGTTTTTTAAGTGTGTTATCGGATACTGTATTGTATGGCCTTATCTAGATTTAATTCATTTATAATTCTTATTATTATCGAGATAATTCCAGAGGAATTGCCAAAGGCTAGTTTTAGACTGATTGTATATAAAACAATAACTCTACGAAAAATTGGGTTCGAACCCATTTTCTTGGCCAATAATGAAAGCAAGATTAAGAGGGTCACGTTAGGCTAGGCCATGTTTTGTGGATGAATGATGAAGATCGCCAAAGATTGCGCTTTTTGCCTATTCGTCTAGAGCCAGAAGAAAAGGATATTGTTCCAAATTGTGGTTGTAAGAGAGGCCTGGATTCACCAATAGGCCGACTGGACCCAGGCCTAGGGGCGTACAGTGCCAATGCCAGGGGGTGTAATAAATTCTCACGTAGAGATTTTTTTTCTTAACAAAAACTGGACTGATGTGGTTTATCGTCGAAGTGGCAGGTGCACTTCACCGCCGCGCTGCCTATTCACAAAAAGCAATTTTAAAACAACACAGAAAAACTGTGGCCAGTTATAAACTTTGAAATTTCTCCCAAGAATGGCAGCTGAGAGTTCAGCATCACCCCTCTCTATCATTACTTTTGGCTCATCTGTTGCGTTCTGTTTAGTGCTTCCGCTATCCATGAATTTTCGGGGTTTCCCAGAAAACATCGCAAACTCGGGGCGGCAAAAACTCTTGGGTTTAGAAGTGTCAAAGCTTTAAATCCGGCTCTGGATATAGGAAGGATTTGAAAGAAATTGGAACTTCATGCCAAAGGGAATGTTGGAGCACTGAATAAGTTGGGTTGAGGAGGTGCGTGCGGAGCCTTGTTAGCTTCAGGTGGCATGGTTCTGCAATGAATTTGGTAGTAGTAATAGTAATTTACGTTTGTTTCATTTACATTTTTTCAATTTTCAGGATGGTGTACAAATGGTTTTACATTATTCACTTACTAAGCTGTGGTCTGGGTATTTTCGGATACGCCGTTATAATTGCAGCTTTTTGTGGATTGAATTTGGTTTTTGGAGTTCTCCCTCAAGTGTGGCTGGATTTCGGATTTTTACTTATATTTTATGGCTCATACTTTGGAGTGCTAGGAAGAGATCTAGCCGAGATGTGTGCTGATAAAATGGCATCAAATATAGGGGTAGGTATTACAGTTATTGTTGGGGTTTTTAACTGTCTATGGGTGTACATGAGTTATTACTCAGTGAACAGATGATTTCAAATGCTCCAACCTCGGATCCCACCTTGCAGTGTCGGTTCTGATTCTGACTCTGAGCCGAATTGAATATGCTAAACTATCAATATAATTGGTGTACGCCTATTGGGTGGCTGGGGACTGTGATAGCTTCTGTCGATTAAAGGTCAGTTTTTGTTTATTGCTTTTTTCATTATCAACTTAGAGAGAAAACTACTACTACTACTAACAACTCACCACAGCATCAAGCCGCCTAAGGCCAACATAGCTACGTACGCTCCTCCTCCATCCCAATCTATTCAAAGCCTCTCTCTACACCCTCCCAGGAAGTTCCCATTTCCTTTAAATCTTTCTTTATGACATCCTCCCACCCCACGAGGACGACCTGCTTTCCGTTTAGCTCTAGACGGTTGGCCGAAAAGGACAATCTTCGGCAATCTGTTATCCTTCATCCGCAGAACGTGCCCTAGCCATCTCAACCTTTCTTTCATTATAGCCCTATAAAGCGGGATTGAATTGCATTTTTTGTACAGTCTACTGTTTGAAATACGGTCAGTCAGCCGGGTACCCAGAACAATCCGTAGGCAATTTCTCTGGAAAATATTTAGCAAATCTTCATCCGCTTTTCGGAGTGTCCATGCTTTAGAGCCATATTTGACCACTGTCATCACTATATTATTATTATGTAAATAATTATTATTATTTAATTTATAGTTGATTTTCTGAATTTCTGTATTAAAAACAACAATTTTTATTTTTTGATTAAAAATATCTTTACCCGAGATTTTGATTTCCTCTTGTTTGGCTGCAGTTTAAATTTAGCACGTCTGTTTATGTTTTAATGCTTGTATTCTGAAAAGCGTTTAAAAGCACTATCAATCCCTTTTCAAAGTAATTGGACACAGAAGACGGAAGTCGTCCGTCTCATTAAAGAAGCAAAATTACAGCGAGTTAGAAATGGTGGTGGGGGGTGGAGGGAGGGGGGAATTGCAGAGAAGGAGAGAAAAAGGAAAGAATCAAAGATTGAAGAAAAGAGAAAGAGAATGGGGAATGGGAGAATGGGAAAATGCGAAATAACTAAGTGATAACAATACAATGGAAGAATGTTCTGAACTACCTAATAAGTGTGATCTTACTAAAATAAAACTTGTATGTTCAAATAATTAGTTAGTCTTAAGTTTTTACAAAAATGGTCGGTTTTGCATTGCAGTTTCAACGACAAGATATTCCTGAATTCTCTTTTGCATTACGAAAGTCCACGCATACATGAAAGGGTGATTAAACTTTAATTAATTAACCATTAATGTTGCGAGCAAAGAACCATTAATGTTATTAGAAATTGGCTTATCTTAAGTTAGAAACTTGGCAATTGTCCAAGTATAGAGTGTAAATGCGAAAAAAAATTTGAAAATCTAGACCCCAATTTTGTTTTATTTTCAAGACAAAATTACGAAACCGTTTTTTGATAAAGACCGATTCAGAATGAAATTTTACTAATATTGGCTAAAAAAAATTGTATGAAAAATTTTGATTGGCTCAAATTAGCGCTAGGTAAATATTGGTAATAGTAAAATCTCATTGCGGTTGGACCTCAATCTAGCATATTTCGTTATTCTGAAGCCGCCTCCAGAAAAATGTCGATTTTCTTATTCTGACTAATCGTCCTGTCACTCAGTGGTGTAATTTTGCCAAATCCTGGTGGGTGGGGGGGGGGAGCAATTTTCCCAAATCAACTGAAAATGACAGTGAAAACTGAAAAATGATCCGTATATTAATTACCATAAAGGCAAACATACAGTAAAGAAAACTGACCTGTTGCCCTGCATGCTTGAATTTTGCAGACTGATCTTAATGTTAACAAGATTTCTTGCAGAAACTAAATTTCAGCCTGGAGGGGGGGGGGCAAACTGAGGCCTGGAGAAGACAGATTCTGGCCGTTTTTATGAAACATAGCGCTATCTTTTTTTTCATAGAATTGTCTGTAGTCAATTGACTTTTCATGAATTTTGTGTTAACGCCACTGCAATTACTTTAGCGTCCTCTACAACAAATGTTATACAGAGTGCTCTGTTTCAGGGATGATTCAAAACTGAAGAAAAGCTATTAAAAAATGATAAACATATTAGAAAAATTATAAGAACACTAAAATAAGGGAAGATAAAGGTTAGCTACATGTAAAATGTGTTAACTATGATAATTCTGCATATTATGAAGTAAGAAGTGTTTTCCTAACATGTTTCCTTCTATCCAGTAAGATCTCTAGGTTTTTACCTATCTTTTTATACATTTTTTTCAGTAAAAGCGTGGGTACTGTAAAAACAGAAGTTATCCTGTTTTAGGGTACTAGGAAAAGATTTAGCTGAGAAGTGTGCTCCTACTCGCGATACATCGCGATGACAGTAGCGATAAATCGCTACTATCGCGTCTAAAGATGGTATCTGACATTTTAACACTTTTGGAATAATGGCCAAACTTTTTTGCTAAGCCGTTCTCAAAGGGAGGATCAACAGGACAATGTATGTTTAGTTACGATTTGATTCTCCTGATCTATATCGGCCTGCTATTCCTCCCTTTGAGAAAGGCTTAGCAAACCAATGTTGGCAATTATCTTGACAAGTTTGAAAAGTCTGATACAACCTTTAGGCGTGACACCGATGAACACCGTACACCGTGACACCGTAAAATATAGAGATAAACAAGAAAAATAAGCGTTTAGCCTTCCCAGGGATTGCTGCTTATCTAAGCTTTCAATTTTCCAAATATCGATTATTTTTTCATAGAATGGTGTCGATATACTCTTTCCGGCTAGGAAGAGATGGGTCTTTCCGAAGTTGCATCTGTTTATAGACAGAGTATAGAGAAAATAGCCAAAAGCGGGCATAAAACAAAAATGGCAAAAGAAAAGGGGCAAAGGGCAAAAGGAAAAGAAAGACAGTTGTTTGTTGTTAGTTAATAATGATTTATGATTTTTGGAACAAATTATAATTGATTTGATAATAATATTTCTTTGAACGTCGGTTACATATTCATAAAAAGCTTTTTAAATTTTGTTTCTGTGGCTTTTATTTTTTCTGTTAGGAGCAGATGGCTGTTTCTATTGCCTCATCTTCTTAAGGAGAAAGCAGTAAAAAAAAATGGTAGCAAAGAAAACAGTACATGACAAGATTCAGTCCATTCTATTTATAAAAATTCATGATGAATAATGTTCCAGACTACCCAACGGGACTTGATTTGTCAGGCAAACACCATTCAAAAAACTAAGATAAAATATCTTAATTCAAAAAATTAAGATTAAAATAATATTGATGCACAATGTTGGAGACAACAGGGGAATCCACCTTTGCATAAGAGAACCACAATGCACTTAAATCCAGGCAAAGAATAATTTCGTAAAAAACTCTTTGAAGAAAATGGCTCTTTAATCCTTGGGGCTTTTTTCTTCTAAGTTGAGTTAATCTCTAAAATGAGGGTTCTGGTATCGAAGTGAAAGTCTTGAAGATTTAATTAGGGGGAGGAATACATCTTAGAAAAGACAAGGTGGACAGGAGAAACAGGAATCTCAATTATACCTAATTCTTAGAAATAATTTGCTGAAGATTGAAAATCGCGATACCTCCAGAAGGGGCAAGAAAGGTGATCTAAAGGAAAGAAATAAATCACTCATGTAAAATGAGAAACATCGCTCAATTCTTCCTCCATCCGCACCCACCCCCAATCTCACCAGGCATCAGAACAGACTACAACCCGTCAAGTGCCGAACGAACAGATTTGCAAATTCCTTCGTACCATATTTTGTTAGTGTATTAAATAAGTGATGTTTTTTCTTAAATAGCATAATTTAGCGTTCAGTTTTGTTTGCTACGAAAGCTATTTGATTAAACGAATACGAAATAAGCAGGAAGTTGCATCAGGCAGTCTTGCTTATCAAAAGAGACCTTAAGTTTTCATAGTTTAGAGATAGTAAATCAGCGAGTGATCTACTCAATTGGGTTTTAATCTTTTTTCATGTCTTTTCAGTATTATGTTCCTGATGGTATTCCTAGTCGTAGTTTAGAAGAGAATATGTGTGCAGTTTGTGGCAATAGACTCCTTGTGCTCAACAATGATGATGCGGTCCTTGAAAAAACTTTTAGACTCCCTTGTAATCATGTGTAAGTATTTTTTTGAACCCAATCCCCCTTTGTGCTTTCTAGTGGAAGGGCAATGAAACGGAGAACAGCGCTGCCGGTCTGGACTTTAGAGTCTAGTCCCGGATCCTTTACCTTTATGAAGTGAACACTTTAAAGGGCTTTGCTTTGAGAAGGGGTTTTTGATGTTCTAAAAAGAATGGGCTGTTGTCCAAATTTCCGGTTCTATGGATTGTAAAGGGTTCTCCTCTATGGCTGCCCATGCTGAAGAAGATATATTTGTAGAATGGATACTTCTGGGCCCGGTTACCTGGAATATCACGCCTTTATGATTATCTTAGTCTTACTTGAAAACTTAAAATTGCTTGGAAAATTTAAACTACTTGGGAGTAGGGAATCCGGGGTTCGACCCCAACTGTGGTAGAGCTGATGCAAGGATCTTCGTAGTCAAAAAGCATTGTTAATCCATAAACGAAAAGTAAAATACCTTTTTTGGGGTTTAAAGTGAAATAAATTACTTTAATTCCTCTGGTGGCAGAGTGGGTACATCTCTACTTGGGAATACGAGGCTCGGGGTTTAATCCCAGCTACCTCAGGGCCTATGCAAGGACCAGCTCTGAGCAGGACCAGGCGTTTTCTCCCTCACCAGGCGTCTAAAATTCAGATGTTTCGTAGGAATTTGTGTAACCGTAAGCACACCAGAGTCACGGCATACCGTGATTATGATGAATCGCTTTATGATTCACTCCTTTGAATGAATGAATGATTTTGTTATCCATCAAACCAGCCTCAGATGGAATACACAAGAACAAAAAAAACACACTTCTAGTATTTAAACCATTATAAAGAGAAGATAAAATACTTCAAATAGCTATAAAACCTAACTCAAAATAAGTTGCATTAGTGCTTCAGAACGCTAGACCAGGGATGGGTCCTAACAGAAGCGTTACTACTACTACTAACAGCTCATTGCAACACCAATCCGTCTGATGCCAGCACAACTACGCACGCTCCACCTCCATATCTATTCAAAGCCTCCCTCTTCCCACCCTCCCAAGAAGCTTCAATTTCCCTTAAATCCTTCCTTTTGACCTCCTCTCACCCAATTTGGGGACGACTTGATTTTCGTTTAGCCCTAGATGATTTTCGAAATGGACGATTTTTGGCAATCTGTCATCCCTCGTCCTCATAACGTGTTCTAGCCATCTACCTGGTAATTTTACTAAGGATCCCTTCTTCCGGGCTATTAATCCAAACATCTAGACGTTTGGTTTTCGAGATAGGAACTTGTAATATTTGTAATGTATTGAACGCGTTTTTCAGCTGCGGAAAAATCTCCAAATAGGACTATTATAGAGAATGTGGAAGAGCCAGATCATTATATGGAAATGTAAAAAGGAAACAACATAATATTTCGGGCCCCCCTCCAGGAACCTTCTTCAACAGCGAGGCTCAAATCAAAAATACATAAAACTCGTAAAAAGAAGAAAAACTATAATACTGACCCACTAACTCACATGCCATAAACTTGACACTGACCTGCCCATTGGTAGGTCAAGATAATATGGTCCTTGACGTGTATAGTAGCTTCACTTCAAAGGACTTAAGACAAAGTCTTAAGGACTTAAGTCACTAAGCTTCGCCCAAATGGACGGAGATGTTACAATCTGGTTTACCACTGAACAAAAGAATCTCAGGTTTCGGCTCATTGAATCAGAGATGATCTTCGACTGCTTCTTTTGCTTCACAGAAAAATTTTCATCTAAACCCCTCCCCCCTTATGAAAGAAAATGTCTAGGTGCGTGCTTTGGGTAGAGTCCTGAGACAGTTTTGATGATATTTTCGCTATGTCTTGTGATCATAGGCGTAGGTGCTATTATTCGAACCAAAAACGCCTTAAAACTACCGTATGGCTACTAAATATGTTGTTCTCAATAAGTTTTTGCCGGAAAACGAACGTGTTTGCTTTTTCATTTTTTTCGTTGTTGCGTTTTAATCGTTTCTGCGTTTTGACCCAGATTGCTTCCGTTTTGGCGTAAGTTCGTGAGTCATGGTGGCTCACCTGATTTTGTGAAATATTTCAGCTGAAATGTTAAAAAAAAAATACTTCTGCGTTAAAATTCAAAATATACATAATAACCTAAATATAAAGGTGCTATTATTTTATTTTTTCCTGGGTGAAGGAAATTCTTCGTGTCGGTCAGCCAGGCGGCATGGGTAGATGATGAAAAGCGGCTAATTATTGCCATAGCTATCAGTTTTTAATTTCATCAGAATCTTACAAACCGGTATTTCTAAAGCATTCGTTTCTATTGATTTTAATAATTTGAAGAGATTTGGAACTCCCACTATTTGAAATCTTGAGATACCCTTCTTCTCTTGACATCTTGCTGAATTTAAGAGCATGACAATAATTTGTTTCTATACATAATTTAATTGGCATATCTGAATTGGTTTCGAAGTGTAGGGCCAAAACTCAAAATATTTTTATTTAGTGGTGTTGAAGGGGAGGGGTTATTTACTTTTATTTACGTATTTTTGATTCAGTAGGAATTTATCGATCGTTCAAACAAAGGCCCATATAATTCCGACCATTTACACAACGCTTTTTATTGCATCGAATGCATCAGTTTTTGACCATTTCTTTTGCCAGAAACCAAAACAGATTATGATAGTTATCGAAATACCAAGTTTTTCTGTAAAATTTAGGATACTGCTCGGGTACAAGATTCGTGTGGGCTGAGCTTCAGTCCTCTTGCATCCAGTGGGTCACACCCTGCAAATTTTGAAGAAAATCTACAGGAAAAAGAAACGTTTGAAATCTATAAAAATTTTCGGAAACCCAATTTTTTTGTCTGTGTTTTATGTTGTAATACTTATCCAATGTTGAGGGTCAAATGCTCTTGAGGGTCAGGGCTGTTTCCAGGATTTTTGTTTGGAGGGCAGGGTATTTTTGTTGCTATTTCTTTGGGGGGGGGGGTACAAAAATACAAAACATGTCAAAAATCTGTTTATATTAATTTTTGTTTACTTTTTTACAAGTCAGACAAAATTTTGGGGGAGGAAAGAGGTCAAAATCGGTAACCTCTCCCCTCCCTGTCTAGGTACGGCCTTGGTCAGAGCCCTCGGAGTGTGTATTTTCAATGCAGAACTGGAGCAAAATTATTCTTATAAGTTGTTCCAAAATGCTGATTCATAGACTGACAATGATTGCACAGTAGGAGTATATTGCTTAGTTAAACAAACTAGATTTTCTTCGATGACTAACTCTGTTTGCTATTGTTTAAACTTTTTACAATGTATACTTGATGAGAGTTTAAAATTTACGAGATTTCAACAGTGATGTAGAGAGCGCCATTGTCTGTATTCAGTTGAGAGGGAAGGGGTCGCCCTTTATTGGTTGTCCATATACCGCCATCTTGGTAAATAAAAAATGGGGCTAATCGTCGAGTACCTGGACTGGTACTAGCTTTTAAATTTCATTTTTCTTTTAGTTTCCTGATTTTTTATGATGATCTGAACCTGATCTACACATATGAAATTTATATGATAAGTAATTATATTATATAATAAATTATATATAGAATATATAACTATAATTATGTATAATGTATATATATATATATATACATATATGAAGTAATTAATAAATATAATAAAATAATTTACTTGTATTTACAGGTTTCATGAGTTTTGTATCCGTGGCTGGTGCATTGTTGGAAAGAAGGAAACCTGTCCTTACTGTAAGGAGAAAGTTGACCTCAGAGGAATTGTTACCAATCCGTATCCTTTTGAATCTTTTTTCCTTCCTTTTTCCTTCTTGATAACGTAATCTGCAAAAGCTAGATTACTGAACGGGTTATCACTCTGAAAGGGTAGAAAAATGGGTTTCTCTTTTTGGAATAAAATCGATGAAAATCCATCCTAACCATGGAAAACAGGTAACATCTCTATTATGGAATTTAATATAAAAGTCAGCGTCGAGTGTTTTTTAGTCTTACCCTAAAGTTAGGCTCTAGGTTTTAAGTCATAAGGAGTTAATCAACCTTATTCTGGTACCCCACCTAGGAACGATCCAAGTAAGATGGATTATTAAGTGGCTATCATAAATTTCAAGCGACATCACACCTTTATAGAAAACCCAATTTTTAAGGGAAAAAGGTTTTCCCTATTAGACAATTTTTCCTATTTTTTCATTTTTCCTGGTGACAGGACTAAATTTACCTTCTTGTAAGCCCTAGGACAAAAATCAAAATTTTTTAAATCATAACATATTTACGGCAAAAACTCGCCCTCACAAGCCCAGATAGGCCAAATTTATGTTTCGGAGTTAAACAACAAAAAAAGGACAGAAAGATCAAAAACAGTTTAAAAGAGCAACACGTTTAAAACGTGCTAAAGGATGCCTTAGATAGACATAATGAATAATTTTCTTTCATTGATCTTTGTGTAAAACCGTCAAAATATTGGATTTTGTTTACAATGGTCTTACTACCATTTCTAAAACACAGTGGGAGGTTTCGGACATGTTAGAGAGGTGTCCTGAATAAAAGGGTATGCTTTTGTTATGTACTGTTTAAAGACAATCTTACCACCAAGATGCTAAATTTTGCAAGGAAGAGTTTTCTAGTAAATTGAAGGATAATGCGCTGGGAATGTTCATTATGTGTATACTTAGACACAAAGAGGATGGGGGGATGATCTTCTGACCATATTAATCACTGTCGTAATTAACAAGGAGACGGGTGCGATTTCTGTCCAAAATCCTTTTTTACGAATCTTCATGAAAATTAGTCTGTGCCAGTGACTAGTTTAGTTTCATTTGATGTCTCGTTTCACTTACCTTGGTAGTATTATTAGTAAAGAGGGTGGGAGCAGTAAAGATGTTAAAAATAGAATAGCCAAGGCTCAGGGTGTTCTTTCACAGTTAAAAAAAGTTTGGAAGAATAGGAAGATAAGTCTGCAAACGAATATTAGAATATTAGAAGCTACAGTGATGACAGTGGTCAAATATGGCTCTGAAGCATGAACGCTCCGAAAAGCGGATGAAGATTTGCTAGATGTTTTCCAGAGTAATTTCTTAAGGATTGTTCTGGGCACCCGGCTGACTGACCGTATTTCAAACAATAGGCTATACGAAAAATGTGGTTCAATACCGCTTTCTAGGTCTATAATGAAAGAAAGGTTGAGGTGGTTAGGGCATGTTGTGCGGATGAAGGATGACAGATGGCCGAAGATTGTTCGTTTCGGCCAACCATCTAGGGCTAAACGGAAAGCAGGTCGTCCTCGTCTGGGGTGGGAGGACGTCATAAAGAAAGATTTAAAAGAAATGGGAACTGAGTGGGCGGGCGTAAAAAGGGAGGCCTTGAATGGATTGGGTGGAAAAGAAGCGTGCGTAGCTGTGTTGGCCTCAGGTGGCTTGGTGCTGCGATGAGTTGTTAGTAGTAGTAGTAGATGTCTCGTTTACTTGTGTTATAATTTGAATTCATTTCAAACAAACAAACGTTCAATGGGATGAGTCCACTTATTAGACAGTGAAAACAGCTGCAAAAGTCTGAATATGTCGATCACATATACAACAATCGTCATCAGCAGAAATGCTAAAGCCTTAAAATTAAAACTAACACATTAATGCAGAACAAAATAATTATTTCCGGTTCATAAATTGTGAACTGGTTCACAAAAAGTGAACTTAAGTTAGGTATTTTTTTTAAGACCACGCTGCCTTTATGACGGTCAAATGAGGATAAGTCCATTTATTAGACAGAGAAAACAGATAAAGTCTGTTGAACGTTATTTGTCGTCGTAGATACGCAGTATTGTCATAGAAAAAATACTTAGTTTAAGGTATTACGTCGAAAATTGAATTCCCTTATAATAATACTTCTCTTATAATCAGCTCAGTTAAAATCAGAATTTATAATCATATAAATCAGTGCTTACTTCTTCGCACGTCTGAAATGTTTTCAAGGACGAATTTCTGTGCTTCTAAGAATCCTTTCCTGATTCTCTCTCCTGTGGCCATATTTTTAGTGGTGTTTTAGTCTTCTCAAAGGGTAGGAAATACTTGGTAATAATTAGGCCACAAGATATTTCAATTTGTTTAGCTCAAAGAGGGGGTTCTTCTGGTAAACTTTGTCTCTAACTCTATCACTCAAAGAATGTTTGAATTCTAGGGATTCAAATCCAACTCCAACACAAATCCAAATCCAAATGGAGTGACATATCCAACTCAAGTATTTTGCAGTAGGCATAAAGACATGGCTAATTGTAGAAAAAAGCCGAGACAGATAGTCCGAGTAATTGAGAGGCAAAATGTTTAAATGGAACGGGTAAATGGTGGGGGAATGTATGACTCTCTTATTGGACAAATACTTGTATCTTAGTTTTTCATGTGTGTTAGTGAAATTGATGGTCTATTAACGGATGGACCAGACTGAGATATAAAAAAAATAAAAAATAAAATTATTGGCAATGAACAATAGGAAATAGACCAAGTTTTCATTATTTTTTTCAGTATGTATTTCTATAGCCTGATCTTGGTGTTAAAAATTTGTAAATCAGCAGTTACGTTCCTGCGAGCCTAATTGAAACTTGCTAGTAATAATTAAGAGGATGAGAAAACGCCATATAATTATTTAAATGACAATTATTTTGTTCATTCACACTATACAAATTTTTATATTACTAGCATACTGTTTACACTATACACCATTATGCAGACAATTAGCATAATTATTTAAGTGATGGTTATTAATTAAATGGTAAAATTTATAATTCTTGTAAAAACAAAAAAAAAATGCTAGTAGTAATTGAGAGAGTTGCAAAAATGCCAAATAACTATTTAGGTGACTATTATTTTATTTATTTACACTATTTTAGTTTTATATTACTGCTACAATTTACACTGTTATACTGACAATTATTATAATTACTTAAGTAACAATGACAAGTATCTCAAAATAGAAGAATTATTTGACAACGTTTACAATCCTGATTAAAAAAAAAATGCTAATAGCGATTAAGAAAGTGGGAAAACGCCCTATCTACTGACTCTATCTTACGTTTATTATTTTTTTCTATGTAAATTTCACGTCTATTTTCTTTAACATGATGGTATAGATGGGAGAAGCCCCACGTTCTGTATGGTCAGCTGCTAGACTGGATCAGATGGTTAGTAGCATGGCAGCCAGTGATTTTACTACTTGTCCAGGGTGTTAATTGGGCACTTGGCCTTGAATGATCTCAGTCTCTTTTTATCACTAGCCAAAATTTCTCATTTCGTTTCTTACAAGAAATTTGGAGTCGTGTTCTTAAAAATTATTTAAATTCTATGTTTTGTTTAGAGTGAAAATGTTTACCTATTATACAGAATTTGGTCTTTATTAAAACTTTTTTAAACTCTAATGATGGTTATTTTCTTAGTAGATACCAATTTCTTAGAGCTCAGTGGATATTTGTGATTTTTTTTTTAGTTTAGCTATTAGAGGATAGAGGATTAGCAATTTGGGTAACATACCTAGCGACAGAGGATAGTGTATTGGTTAAAGGTCTTGTAGCCGTACACTGTTCATCACGAGTATGCACAGTTTCTTCCCACGGACCTTTTGTGGCTAGGGACATCCCTCTGATCTTCTGGCCAATGCAAGTCTATTTGTTTCTCTCTCCATCTCTTGACGTCTCTGTTTCCGCATGAAGAAAATCGAATCAAGGCATAGTCTCTCGCTAATCAGCCCGGTGGATCGTGGTAGAAAGGAAAAGCGGACGAGGATTGCTAAAAATAGCCTTATTTGGTGTCAAAGTCTTTTTGGTTGGACCGATAATGTGTTTTCTTCTTTTGTTTTAAGAGATATACAAGTGCGGATGGTAAGCTGGCTTTTTTGTAGAAAAGACAGTATATCCTTTGCAAATATTTAATTTTGTTAAAAATGGACATTGAAAGAAGAAAACTCGTATGGCCGAGCATTCAAGCAGTATATTCATTGAGATTGGGTGAGCTTAAGCCTCTATAAAAAATATTTCCAAAACTCCACTAGTCAAACATTTTCTTTTATTGAGTCAAATTCTCAAACTTAAATAAGTCAGTACAAATAAAAAGCTCAGTGCTAATCTAGAAAAGATTACTAGTTCGAAACTGGCGTCAACTACGGCCGTATTTGTTCAATACTGCCGTTATTGGCCTGAAAAATGCTACATCTGTCCGACCTTTAAATTTTGTTTACTTAATTTCATGCATCAGCTTACTACCTTCTTCAACTTAATATTGATGTCCATTACCTGCTATTGAGCTTGTCTGATTTAAAGGGCTTATCTCGTGACGCTGTTGAACAACAACCTGCTCGGGTGGTCTTCAATTGTTCGAAAATCCCTGTATTTTCACGATCGACAAGGGTCAAGGCCGTATCCAGGGAGGGGCTAGGGGGTTTGACCCCCCCCCCCAAAAAAAAAAAATTTCCGACTCGTAAAAACGTAACAAAAATGAATATAAACAACTTTTTGACATTAAAGTTTTTTTTGTAACCCTGCCCCCACCGAAAAATTCTTGGATACGGCCCTGGCTGTGGTTAACTATTGCTGGTTTAATTACTGCTACTACTGTCACTATCGAAAACTCACAGCAGTACCAAGCCGTCTGGGCACAACACAGCTGCGCATGCTCCTCTTCCGCCTCAGTCAAATCGTAGCTTTACTCTTTGCCTCCTTTCATGAAGTTCTAATTTCGCTTAAATCTATTCTTGCAACCTCTTCCTATCCTATTCGATCATATCCTATACCTGGTTTTTGTTTAACCCCAGATGGATAGCCAATAATCACAATCTTTGTCAATCTCTCATCCTTCATCAGTCAAACAGGGCTCTGCAGCTTAAGCTTTCTATCATTATTGTCACAGAAAATGGCGTCGAACCATATTTGTACAGATTATTGTTTGATATATATAGTCAGTCAAACGACAACCTAAAATTATCCTTGGCTAATTCCTCCGCAAAAAACTGTCCTGTGCCTTTCAAAATGCCCACGTTCAAGAGCCATACTTGTTCATTGCTATTAGTGCGGCTTTCAACATTCTAATTTTGGCTTGCAAATTTTTCTGGTACGAAAATACACCCTGATTATTGGGTATTCTACCTTTTGCGTCTTCACTGCAGCTATATTATTCCGTATATGAAAGGGACTGTCCCCTCCTCAACGCCTCGCTCTTTACGCTAAAGTTTGACTTTCTCACAACTCTTATTTTTTTTAAACAATAAACAACTTTAGCGTAAAGAGCGAGGCGTTGAGGAGGGGACAGCATATTTTTCTGGTACGAAAATACACCCTGCTTATTGGGTATTCTAACTTTTGCGTCTTCACTGCAGCCATATTATTGGTTGATTATCAGTCAGATTTTATGATTGTCGATCAAGAACCACTGTTGGGTTAAGTACTATAAAAAGGTATACAAGTGGAAGTATTGGACCAAAAAGGTGTTGGTACTAAGTATTCCAAATACGTTTTATTGAATTGCTTAGCACTTAAGTACGTAGTAATAAGAAGTACTTAAGTATGTATTTAAAGTTCTATTGGAAAGATGTATTTAAGTATTTCTTTAATTATTAAGAAATACACGTACTTAAGTACCTGCTCAACTTTGTCAACAACCCATTGGCGGTAGCTGGTTAAACTGAAATTTGACAAAAATCTTCAACCAGTTGCTATGGAAGCCCTCCCTTGAAACTAGATTTTGTTTTAAACAAGTGGGCTATTTAGTAGGACTTATCAACACATTGGGCTATTTATTTACACAAGTGGGCTATTTATTAGAACCCCTGTCATATTTAGAGTTCTTCTAAAGAAGCTTAATGTTGTTCTTCTGTCTGATGAGTCCTGCTAAAATTTAAAAAGTGGCGAAATTTGATTTGGAAGAATATCTTTAAATTGGAACTTGGCATTTCAGGTCTCAAAGAAAAAAACTGTAAAATCTGATACGGCTAGTATAATACATGTCGGAGCATCTCTTTTTAGCCCTAATGCTACTGATCAGAACCCTGCATTTTTCAGGAAAAGGGAACATCCACCCGTTTGGACAGGTGCGAAATCCTAAAAAAAAGTATGAGCCCTTACCCCCTCCCCCTTGCGCACAGGTGTAATATTTTTAAAGGTAACATACAAAATTGTATAGCAAGCCCTTGTCATTGCTTGAATGTGGATCGCAAAGGTTTTTTTTTGTGCAAAGAAATTAGCTCCCAAGGTCAACGACGTCGCTTCCTCGGGGCCATAGGAGAGCCTCTCTGGGGGAATATGTATCCTAAAAATGTATTGATATATCTTAGAAAACCATAAAATTTTCCCCTATCATGCGTATTTTTCTAACTGATTTAGAAAGCCACCTTATTTTAGTGAGAAAGGTCTTATTTTGTTCGTTCTTTTTTCATAAATTTCCAGGTTTTTCCTTCTTTTTGTTATTGTGTGGCTAGTAACGAGTCTTACAAATGTACAAATGAAGTAAAGAACTTGGATTAAACGATCCAGCCCAGCTCTAAGAATTTGCTCAACTAGGTGTGGGTAATTTTTTCCAAAGTGTTCTATTAAAAAATTAATGCCATTTTAGAACCACTTGAAGTTTTTTTTTGCTAGGAACACAGTTTATTATGCCAAGAGGGGGATAAGTTCCGCAGTCGGGCTGCATCTCATAAAAGGCTCCTAACCTGGCCCTCTACCTGTGGCAGATCTTAGATTTGTCCGGAATGGGCTGCCTACAATTTTGATGACATTTTTCCTTCGATAAACTTGTAGCTTAGAATAAAGCCGAACGATTTTGCCGTAAGTCTACTCTCCTTTTTGTGTTGTCTCAACAGTCATCCGCCTTTGATGATGGTTGTCATACTAGATTCTTTCGTTCTACCATTTTACTATATTTTAATTTTACCGGCCATCCGGCCATCATTCTACCGGCCATCATTTTACTACATTAAAAACATTAAAAGTCCTTTTTTTAATTGTTTTAATTTTCTTTCGTTTTTTTTCTTATGATAGTCCTTACTTTGAATGACATAAAATTGTATTGTTTTACTGAAGTACAAAAAAAAAACCGAATCCGTTGACTTTTGAATTAAAATCAAGACAAAGCCAAGACAGATAGTCTGAGTGAGAGGCAAAGCTGACAAGCCCCTTACAGAATTGTGTAAAAATTATGTCATTTTCACTTGTTGATAGATAGTCTATAATTCATCCATCCTAGGTCATAACTAAGCTAGGTAGTCATAGAATTAAGGGATGATGGAGATTTTTGGGGCTGACTCATGGCGGACAATGTCGACTGGACTTGTATGCAAAATGAGGGACTGAATCAGTAGTGCCAGTAGACTTAACCTCACTGGAACACTTAGATTGCCTCTATTTTAACAAAACTAAGGAAAATACAGACAATTTTCCATTTCATATTATTTAAATCATGAATCAATAATTCGAGTTCGATCAATAACCAAGTCAAACTCAAAACGAGCAGAAATTAACATAAGTTGGACGCAAAACCCCTAGGCCTTCCCATGGCCAGAACAAAATTTGCATTGTACTGAAAAAATATAACTGTTTTTACTTTTATAACTTTAATAAATCAAATAATACTAACATTTTGATTACTAAATATCAGTATATGTATATTAAACTGACAATGCACATTCATTTGTATTTTTTCAGTAAAGTGAAATTTTGTTCTGGCCTTGGGAAGGCATAGGGGTTTTGCTTATGCTAATGTTAATTTACTTATTAATTAACTTATGTTAATTTCTGCTCGTTTTGAGTTTGACTCGGTTATTTATTGTAATTTCTGTTCGTTTTGGGTTTCATTTATTTATCGATGCTGATTTGTGGTTGTTTCACGCTTGGTAGATTATTCGATTTTATTTTTGCTCATTTTTTGTTTAATGGAGTTCTTTACTTTTCTTTGAAAAACTTATTTTCTGGAAAAAGTTCTTTAATTATTTAAATCAATAATTCAAGACGTTAAAGTTGACACTGCCCATATGTCCAACCCAGGTGCTAAAAGATATTTAAATTTTGTATGAAAAGTTGCCATTTTAAGAAGAAAAACCCCTAAAAGTAATTTATAATTATGTTTTTTTATCTAAATGTTAGGCTATTCTATGAGAGGGGCCGGAAAAATTACACAAGAAGAGCCAAATTCAGATACCCCTCCCCATTGCCGATACTTGTTTCTAAAATCAGCCTTGGAGTAGAAATGAGCTATTATAAGCTTTTCGTAAAAAGAGTTTCATTCAAAATTAGGTAAATAAAAGGATCTTTAAATTAATAGTCTGAAGCTGGATAAAGTTACTCCATTTTGTTATATAGCATATAAAACTGTGCTAGAAGGCCTTTGCGCTTGAGGTACGGGAATATTTTTGTCCAAATTGTTGCTGGCATCCCCTACCTCTCTTGAAGAAAATTAAATCGAAAAAAAATGTTTAACCACGAAAAGTAGCTATTTGTCTATCGGAAAATAAGAAGTGTTTGTATTTTTGTATTTTTGAATTCTATGATAAAAAAACACGAGGGCGGTAACGCCGCTCTTATTTTTAGCAATTTCTGTTCCTTTTTGGTTCGACTTCTTTTGTGGCAATATTTGTTCGTTTTGAGTTGAGCTTCTTACATACGTTAATTGGTCCTCATTTTAAGTTTCAATATCGTTCTTTAAAATATTCTTCTAAAATTTAATTTTGCTTGTGTTCTAGTCCCGACAAAGAAAACTTTAGCCAAATAGCATTGGCTGACGCTGTTTTAAACTGCTTTAGAAGTGTCTGGGAAAATATTCCCAGAAGCTAAAGGACAGAATTTATAACAGTAATGTAACTTCTGTTTTTACATATTCTTGTGAAACTTAGGGCATTGATACGAAGTTGGGAAAACGTCTCCAAGCTGTTGATAGTAATTGTCTTACTGTCTATAATTTTCTCAATATTCTGAACATACATTGGACATGGAGAGTGAGGAACGACGAAATCTATCGTATGATAAACCATGACCCAATTGCCGATGTCATCAGAAAGCGGGTACGGATGGTGATTAGGCTGCCTCTCAATTTATATTGCTCAACACCTCCCAATCTTCGCTAGTCAATGAGAGCAAAAATAACTCCAAGCAAGTCACTGGGGAAGAAGACAATGCTAATAGTTGAAGACAATGCTTCGATGGGGTTAGGTCAAAAGCTTAGGACAGGTCGACGTATCTAGTCTATTGTGACTGCTATTTTTTTTTTATAATTTAAAAACCCACCTCCTCTCCTCTCAGTGAGGACAAATTTTAAATTCAAAATACATCTAATTTTAACTTTAGACGTCACCTACTCTTTTTATTAAATAGCAGTCGAACTTGCCACTCCTCAAGCCACCATATACTACCAAAAACTTTCCAATAAAAGAAAAAAAATTGCCATTCCCGTGGAGAAGGGCGTCCTCTCCCAACAGGAAGCCCTTCATACGGTGGCAATATCTTACCATACCTCTAAACTCTTCCGGATGGTGACCCTACGAGTCTCCTATAGAAACAAATAATAACAATAAAAAAATTCAAAATAAACTAATTAAATTAATAATAATAAAAAAATAAACCTAATTATCTATTAGTATAACTTTCTTTTACAGAAAATACGCCAAAATATTTACAAATTACAAAGACGTCAAAAAAATTATAGTGATACCACTTTTAAATTTTATCTTTTCATTTTTCCCTTTTAAATATACTCCGGCTACTATTTAACTCCAAAAAACAAAACAAAATTTAAAAAACTGACAGCGCTGTTTTACCCATTTCTACTCACACACAAACACACACACACAATATATCTCCTCAAGCATAACCTACCTCTTTACAATAAACTCTTTCAATTCAATGGGTTTATTTACAAAGACAAAAAGTAAATCGCACGTAATACAAAATACCTTCTGGACGCCGAGAACCACAATCAATATCCTTTCAACATGATACGCAGAGTGGTCACCGCTCATACTCCCAGACACAACATAGTCTGGGAATATGATCTTCAACCAACAACTCTATCCACGCAATATCGACTCATTCTTTCCACGTTTCAGTTTCACTTAAACGCACTATCGTTCTCCTACAATCATAACCAAACCTTCTTAACTCAATCCCTTCTCTCTTCTTCCTTCTTTTCCATACATATTCACATAATTTCATCGTAATCAACACCACAGCTCGCTCTCTCCTCTCATTTCCAGGAATTTCTACATTCAGTTTAATCAACCTGGTCTTACTCAGTATTCCAAATTACTCCACTATCTCTTAAGGCACTAAGACACTTATCTACAATTCCTTCATTATATTTACAATTGAAAAATTCGTGCTTCAGGCCATTTATCACTATTTCGTCACAAAGCTTGCACTTTGACCTTCATCTAGGGTAAAACGACTTACTCGACCTTGATGCGGCAGTATCTCATGAATAAACAGAAGCATGAATTCCTTTTTAAACTGACTATACGGCACACTATGCATTTTCTCAAACGACAGCTTAAAATTCACAAATGGCTGTTTTCTTTTCACGTGAAAATCCACTTCTTCTTCCGTTTTCTTTAAATATCTATCCACAATCTTTTTCCTTTCGGCATTTTTCACCTGATCACTCAGTAAGCCTAGGCTTTTCATTTCTCGAGTACACCATATTACTTCATGGAGTTTCTCTGGCTCATCCCTAATCATTTTTGCTTTGCTAGTTCATCCTCCTCAGTATTTATCACTGGTAAGGTCCATCCTCTTATTATTTCACAGTCGATCCATTTACTACAGATTTTCACAGACGTTTCTAATTCTCAGAGACTTACACATCTTTCGGAAATTTATAACACCGAGATCCCCCTCTTCTCGGAGCATATACAACATTTTCATACTTAGCTTTTCAAGCTCCATCCCCTCCAAACAAAACGCCAAATGCTCCTTTCTACCTTTTTAGCATACTTTTCTTCAGGATTAAAAGCCGGTGCCAGAAAAACAGCAGTGGGAGAGCATACATGTTTACATACACTACTCGCTCAAACGTTGACACGAAATGTGTTCTTTGATGGGCTACCTGCGACCCCTGAATCTTTTGCACCCGCTCTTCCCACAAATTTCTTTCACCGTTCTTTCAAAAAGTGCACCCAATACTTTCACTGACTGAGCCTCCTCAACCCAGACGCTATCATCTAACCGTACACACTCACCTATGTTTAGTAACTGGCTCTTTTTTCTGTGGATTTTTACCAAGAAATGCTCCTCATACCACATTAGTCCTCTCACCACTTCTATCAAATCAGCCACACTCCCAGGGAGGAAGGCCCCATCGTCTATAACAGCTAGTGATTTCAATGAGATATTCGGCGTAATCGCAATCCCCTGTATCCGCCGTTCGACATACTTAAAAAGTGGATCGATATAAAGTTCGAATAAATAAAGGGCAATTGGATCCCCTTGTCGCACTGTCCTTTCAATCTTCAGCCTTCCACTAGTGTAACCATTTATATTCACAACCGCCATCGGTTCTTATATAAATTTTCATATCACTTCACAAACCGTTGATCAAACCCAAAATTTTCCTTCATCAGTGTCCACAGTATCGATCTTATAACCGAGTCATACACTTTGACAACATCCATACACAGTAGGAAAGCCATTACTTAAAACGCCTTTTTGCCATTTCGTCGTCTCTGCGTACCAACAAGTCATGCAGCACATTGAGAATATGCGGGGCCTTCTTTCCTTGAATACCACCAAACTGATATCCTCCCAGGATTCCAGGAATCACCTTCTCGATTCTCTTAGTTAAAAATTTGGACGTTATTCTGTCGTCACTGTTTGAAACCGCTATACGCCTCCAGTATTGAAGGTCCATTCTATCGCCTCCTTTAAAAAGGAGAGATATCATGGCCACATCATCCTCTGGATATCCTAGTGTGAGATAAGTGTACAGAACGAACTCGTATCTTTCTCTGACCACATTGCCCTTGTGATGGATATGGGAACTAACACAAAACTAGAAAAATTTAGAAGGAGCTGTTGGAGACTGAATCCTTCAACACTTAAGGGTTCACTGAAAGAGCAGCTGAGAGCCAGTATTCGAACTTGGATGCATGATTTTACACATGGAACAGAGCCAGTGCAATTTTGGAAAGTCCTAAAGTAAAAGAATATGTACAAAACTGGGAAAAAGAATCAAGACGGAAAAGTAAAGCACATAAAAGACATCTTTATAGTGTTAAACCAACTGAAGGAAGAGATTGACGAGGGGATGTAGGTGTGGTGCGGGCTTAAAGAAGTCAAAGATGAAATACGAAAGATTGAAGAAAAAGAATTTGAGATTTGGAAACTGAAAAATAGACTGGCCGAAGAAGAGAATGCAGAACAAGTCAATCCAGCAATGAAAATTAAATCAAAAAAGAAAAGAGAAAATAACAGAATTAGGAGATTAAGAAATAAGCAGGGAGAAGTTGTGGAAAATGAAGAGAAGATACAAAAATAGTGGAAGATTCTTATAAGCAAATTTACACACTGCCAGATCAAGAACGAGATAGCAGAATGGATTCCTTGGCAGATTTTGAACCAGTTATGAAGGTAAAGACCGAAGAGAATGAGCTGATGCTGCAGGATGTAACCAGGCTTGAAACTGAAAAAATAATAATAGGAATGGAAAATGGCAAGTCACCTGAGGTGGATGGACTGGGATACGAATTTTATCAAGAATTTTTTCCGGAAATCAGGGGTCTGTTTACTTTGGTGGTGAGAAGTTATGTTGAACAAGAATATCCAGAGGATGATGTGGGCATGATATCTCTCATATCATGATATCATGATATCTCTGATAAGAAGTTAAGAATTTTTTTCAAGGGTGGTAGGGGATACCAGCAACAATTTGGACAAAAATATTTCCGTACCTCAACCGTAAAGGCCTTCTAGCACAGTTTTATATGCTATATAACAAAATGGAGTAACTTTATCCAGCTTCAGACTATTAATTTAAAGATCCCTTTATTTACCTAATTTTGAATGAAACTCTTTTTACGAAAAGCTTATAATAGCTCATTCCTACTCCAAGGCTGATTTTAGAAACAAGTATCGGCAATGGGGAGGGGTATCTGAATTTGGCTCTCCTTGTGTAATTTTTCCGGCCCCTCTCATAGAATAGCCTAACATTTAGATAAAAAACATAATTATAAATTACTTTTAGGGGTTTTTCTTCTTAAAATGACAACTTTTCATAGAAAATTTAAATATCTTTTAGCACTAGGGTTAGACATAAGGGCAATGTCAACTTTAACGTCTTGAATTGTTGATTTATGATTTAAGTAATGTGAAATGGAAAATTGTCTGTATTTTCCTTAGTTTTGTTAAAATAGAGGCAGTCTAAGTGTTCCAAGGGAGGTCAAGTCTACTGGCACTAATGATTCAGTCCCCCATTTTACATACAAGTCCAGTCGACATTGTCGGTCATGAGTTAGCCCAAAAATCCCAATCATCCCTTAATTCTATGACTATCTACCTTAGTTCTGCCCTAGGATGTATGATAAACTATCTATCAACAAGTGAAAATGACATAATTTTGGGTCGGTCGAAAACAGGATCAGCCGCTTTGTGGCATGTTTGAAACAGGTTTTTGTGTGGCATGGCCGCATAGAAACAAAAATGAATTCTTGTCGAAAAGGGGCATGTTTAAGAGCTGACGTCACAAGACTTGTTTTGTTTCTTAAGCTAATACGAAGGTGATGATAAGCCGATTCTAAACCAAAAACGATTCTATCGAAATGTGGCATGTATAGGCATCATTTCAAAATACTGGTTTTTATCACAAAAGTTGAATGTCTCTTGTTTTGGCTTTTGCCAAAGATACAAAGACACATCGATCGTATATATGGGTCTGCTAATTACGAGTTATAGAGTTTGTACTTTGAATAGAAGATGGCATATGAGAAGCAAATCTCTTATTCTCTTAACCCAAATCTCTTAACCCAAAAAATATATCAAACAGTTTGTGGTAACGAACTGTAAGTAAGGAGCGACCCGGCTCAATGGTAACTGAAACTTTAAAAAACAGATTTTTGGTACCAATAGATACATCAAAAGAATCAAATTTTAATTCTGATTTCAAATATAAAAGTTTCATCAAGTTTAGTTTTACCCATCAAAAGTTAAGCGCCTGAGAAAATTTGGCTGATTTTTGAAAAAGGGAGAAAGACCCCTAAAAGCTATAGAAGCTTAATAAAAATCACAACATCATATTCAGCTTATCAGAAACCCTACTGTAGAGGTTTCAAGCACCTATCTACAAAAATGTGGAATTTTGCATTTTTTGCCAGAAGAAAGATCACGGATGCGTGTTTATTTTTATTATATTTTATTTTTTTCCCAGGGGTGATTGGTTATTGGTAAGTATACAGACGTTTTCAGGGGGATTTTTTCTGGTAGGTGGGAAGGGGGGGGGGTCGGGGGTTATATGGGAGGATCTTTCCATGCAGTAAGTTTTCATTGGGGAAGGGACATTGCTATGTGGGGGGCGCCGCATTTCCAAGCATTATTAAAGAAAAAGATCAGAAATTAAATTTAAAAAAAACAAGTTTTTCAACTGAAAGTGGGGAGCACCATCAATGCCTAAAACGGACAGAACATACTACTTAAATGATCGAGTTTCGACCTTAGTCAATGATTTACTTTTTCAGCCAAAGAATTTTTAGAACTTTCGAAATGGCTATTTATTGTAATTGAAGGCCTGTAAGATTCAGGAGTCATTTTTAATAAATTTTAACAAAATTTGAAATTTAGATTAAAGAGCAAGGTATTGAATAGGGGGTGAACCCCCTAATATACGTATTAAAAATCAATGAATATAGAAGTTCGGTACGTAAGTTAATTCGTAAGTTAAGTATATTTATTACTAATCAAAACGTTCGTAAATAAAATTTATAAAGTGATAAAGCTGGAGCCAAGTTATCCAAATTAAGTGAAAATGACAGTGAATATTTTTTTTTTGGGGGGGGGGAGTGCAACGGAAACGAAAAAAAACAAAAATGCCAAATTGAGATGTACTCCCTTATGATTTCTGGGAATACTTATGGTGTACGCTGTTGCTATGAAAGTAAAGAGTAAAATTTAACCCCAAAATGAGCAGAATTGATTCCGTATAGGACAGGACTATCCCTTCCTCATCCAAACCTTTGCCTCATGGTTGCAAAAGCTTCAGAGGGTGCTCATTAGATCGGAAATTGAGAGTTCAAGTACCTTTTTTTCATAAGTCGAAAGTGATTGTAGACCAATGAGCTGTGGCAGGGAGAGGGGGTATTTTCTGAGGGAAAGAACCTTCTACGGTTGATTTTACTGAAAGAGGAGATAATTTTATCATGCAGTGAGAGCATTTACCATCATTATTTGAAAAACGATCATAAACTAAATTTAAAAATAGTTTTTTTCAACTGATATCAAGGAGCGACGTTATAACTCAATACGAACATATATTAGTCATATATAGAGGGGGGTTTCCCCAGGTGCTTCGTTTGATGGGGCCAGGTGGAGGCAGTTTTCCCCTCTCTCAGTAATGTGGAGAAGAAAATTATTATATATCCGATTCCCGTTGACGTTTTTCAGGATACTTGAATTATGCAGGCTTATCTTAGTTTTGACAAGATTTTTTGCAGAATCTACATTTCTGCTGGGGTGAGGGGCAGACTGAGGTCGAGGGAGGGCTTTGGTTCTGAAGAGGTAGTCCCACTCCATGCCCCACATCAAATTACGCCCCTGGGTTTTGAGCCCTACTCATGTTAATTTCTGCTCGTTTTGACTCTGACTCGGTTATTTATTTAATTTCTGTTCGTTTTGGGTTTCATTTATTTAATGAGGATGATTGGTAATAGTTTTATGCTTGGCAGGTCATTTTATTCTATTTAACTCCTTCTTAGTTTAACGGAGATAATTTCTAGTTTTTTGACTTTGAATTGAAGTTATCAAGTATTTTGCAATATGTTGCATAGGTTGAATCAAGACCCTGGGTAATTGTAAACAGAGAAAAGCCAAGACAGATAGTCCAAGTAATTGAGAGGCCTTCCTTTGAAAGATTACTTTGTGGAAAAGTTTTTTTATTTAATGTCAATAAAGAACGAACACAAATTAATTTTAAAGACTTTTTTCACAAACAAAATTATCAAAGAAAAGTAAAGAGCTCTATTGAGCCAAAAATGGGTAGAAATAAATCCAAATAATTTACAAGTTTTCCTTATAACTCTACTTTTACCTTGCTAGCTTAAAATTCGTTCACCAGGTTATATGAGTTTACCCCCCCCCTCCTCTCAGCATTTACCACCCTAAAAAATACCCCCTCAAGAAAATAGTTCTACCCCCTCCATGGAAAATAGCCCCGTGGAAAATACTTCACCAGAAAATAACCCTAAGAAAATACCCCCCTCCAGAAACTTCCCCCAGTGGGCCATCCGACTTTCCAAATTTGCTATTTTTATTTTGGTTTTGTTTTTTTATTTGTTTATTGCAAATGCAATTTTGCAATTTTGTTTCTTGTGTATTATAGGCCACTCACTCAAATTAACGCTTTGTAAAACTCGAAAACAAATTTGTTTCTTAGTTCGTTTCTTTCAACTTAGCGTGATACAAGACAAAGACAAGTGACATAATAGTTACTTTATTTAGTGGCTTATAATACACAAGTACCAAAATTTCTTCCCACATTGTAAAATAAAAAACAAAAGTCATATAAAATTCCCAAATTTTGAAAGATTTATTTTTCCACAGAGGGGGGGGTCTTTTTCCGCTGGTTACTTACGGGGAGGGGGGTGTTTTCTGTGGGGGGTATTTTCTGGGGGATATTTTTCTCCGGGGGATGGGGGTATTTTCCAGGGGGGGGGGTAAATTTAGCGGACAGCTTCGAATGTCCAGACGCATTTGTGCAAGTACCAAAATTTCTTCCCCCCACGGAAAATAAAAAACAAAAGTCATAAAATTCCCAAACTTTGAAAGACTTATTTTTCCACAGAGGGGGGGGGTCTTTTTCCGCGGGTTACTTACGGGGAGGGGGGTGTTTTATGTGGGGGGTATTTTCTGGGGGATATTTTTCACCGGGGGATGGGGGTATTTTCCAAGGGGGGTAAATTTAGCGGACAGCTTCGAATGTCCAGACGTATTTGTGGCATATTTTGCTAGCTCAATAGAAATTTGCCTTTAGGCTTAGGGAATTATTTCACCTGTCCCTAAATAAATAAATAAAAAAACAAGCTTTTTTAACTGAGAATAAGGAACGACGTTAAAACTTAAAACGAACAGAAATTATTCTGTATATGAAAGGGGCTGTCCCCTCCTCAACGCCTCGCTCTTTGCGCTAAGTTTGTTTACTGTTTAAATCCCCGGTGTCGAAAACTAATTACCAAGATCTGTAAGACCTGTTTCGAAACTTCAGCGAAAATTAGTGAAATTCATTGTGGGAATAAATTCGACAAAAGATAACTCTGTCCCCATGAGTTTCCGAACTTCTGGCATCGCTTATCTTATTGTCTTTAGGGTGTTTCAACCTTTTTTCACAGACAAAGGCTGGGACAATATTCTTTTGAAATCTAGAACTAAAACGAGCACTATATCTTACAAGCAAGTCAATTTTTGTGTATACCTCAGAATTTGTAATATCAGAAGTTGGAATTTGTTGTAAGTATTTTTTTATTTATATAATATTTTAGAAACAAAAATGGGCTTTTTATTTATACATTAGGGGAGGGGGGGGGGGTAAAGCATAGCATATGCTTTTTTTGAGACAACTCATTCACAGATTCTGAAAGGTGATATGGACTTGTTTTTGTTAAAACTACGCAGGTCTATTGTGATGCTTAGATTTTGGTTGAAGCTCATTAGGTGTAATGAAGATAGACTAGTAAGAGCTGCTTATTATCAGATGTTGAGTTATGGTTCAAAAACGTCGTGGCCATCCCAAATTAGCTCATTACGCAAATTATAACGGCAAAATCTTTCAATTTGCTTGCGTTGAAGTTTTCCTTTCAATTCAGATGTTAAAGCAAAACTTTTGGTTACCATTCCACTTTGCTCCAGGGGTTGTAGCCATGTTTGTTTGTTTAGATAAAAATCGACAGAAGTAAAAATTCATAGATCATGAGATCAGAGACTGTAAACCAAATACTATTAAGATTTTCAGGAATAACTATCAGCATATGTATATTAAACTGACAAACCACATTCACTTGTATTTTCTTTCTAACAGTTCGTGGTAACGAACTGTAAGTAAGGAGCGACCTGGCTCAATAGTAACCAAAACTCTAAAAAACAGAATTTTGATGCCAATAGATATGTCAAATAAGTCAAATCTTTATGCTGATTTAAAATATATAAGTTTATATCGAGTTTAGTCTTACCCATTAAAAGTTATGTGCCTAAGAAAATTTGACTTATTTAAGAAAAGAGAGGGAAACACCCTGAAAAGTAAAAGAACTTTAATGAAAATCACACCATGGAATTCTGCATATCAGAGAACCCTACTGTAGAAGTTTCAAGCTCTTATCTTCAAAAATGTGGACTTTTGTATTTTTTGTCAGAAGAAAGATCACGGATGCGGGTTTATTTTATTTTTTTTTTTTATTTCCCCAGGTATGATCGTGTCGATCCAGTAATCCTAGAATATCATAAATGGGCTCATTTGAATGGAAATTAAAAGTTCTAATGCCCTTTTGAAGTGACCAAAAAAATTGGAGGGCAACTTGGCCCTCTCCCACACTCATTTTTCCCCGAAGTTACCCACTTAAAAATCTGAGAGGGCCATTTTCTTCAACATAGTCGAAAATCTAATAAATATGTCTTTTAAGATGACTGAATTCCCCACTGTTCCCAGGGGAAGGGCTGCAATTTATGAACTTTGCCCATTGTTTAGATATTGTTTTGGTTATTATGAAGTTTACAGATATTTTCATGAAGGATTTTTTTCTGGTTGGGGGGGGGTTGCAGGAGGAGGGGCGTACTCGGGAAAATCTGTCCGGGGATGATGTTTCCGTGGGGTGAGGGATAGGTCTATGAAAGGGGCGCCGGATTTCCAGCATTATTTAAAAACGATCAGAAATTAAATTTAAAAAAACAAGTTTTTTCAACTGAAAGTAAGAAGCAACATAAGAACTTAAAACGAACAGAAATTATTACGTATATGAGTGGGATCATCCCCAAGTCAATACCTCGCTCTTTACGCTACAGTTTTTTATAGTGCTTTCAAAAGAGCTATCTATTATAATTAAACAGCCTTTGTGATTCAGCGACTTGTGATTTAAACAAAATTTTAACTTTAGCGTAAAGAGCGTGGTATTGACTAAGGGGAGAACCCCCTTATATACGTAATAACATATGCGTAATAAAAAAAAAACAATAAAAAAAACAAGCGATACGGCTCAATAGTAATCGAAACTTTTAAAAACGGAGTTTTGATGTCAATAAATGTATCAAAAGAATGGGCTCATAATGCTAATTCTAAATATATAAATTTTATTAAGTTTAGTATTACTCATAAAAGGCTACGAGCCTGAGAAAATTTGCCTGATTTTTGAAAGAGGGGGGAAACATCCCCTACAAGTGAAATAATTTTAATGAAAAGCACACCGTCAGATTTAGCGTATCAGAAAGCCCTGTTACATATGTTTCAAGGTCATATCTGCAAAAATCTGCAACTTTGTATTTTTTGCCAGAAGAAAGATCACGGAGGCGTGTTTATTTTTTTTCAGAGGTAATCGTACTGAGCCATTGGCCCTAGGAAATCAAAAGAGAGCTAATTCGAAGTTCCATACTTTCAGTTAAAAAAACCTGTTTTTTATTTATTTTTTGAACATTTTTGAATTAATGCAGGTTTTTATTTTGGCTCACCGCATATGAATAATTAAAACAATATTTGTATATTAATTTTACTTTTTTTTAATTAAATGGCTTTTTCAAAACTTGTTTAATTTTATTTACGAACGTTTTGATTAGTAATAAATATAATTAACTTACGAATTAACTTACTTACAGAACTTCTATATTCATTGATTTTTAATACGTATATTAGGGGGTTCACCCACTATTCAATACCTTGCTCTTTAAGCTAAAGTTCGAATTTTGTTCCAATTCTTTAAAAATGTTTCCTTAATCACAAAGGCCGTTAATTAGAATAAATAGCTCTTATGAAAGTACTAAAAATTCTTTGGCTTGAAGAGCGAAGTATTGACTAGGGGTTGAACCCAATCATATACGTAATATTTTCTGTCTGTTTTAAGTATTGATGGTGCTCCTTACTTTCAGTTGAAAAACTTGTCTTTTTTAAATATAATTTCTGATCTTTTTCTTTAATAATGCTTGGAAATGCGGCGCCCCCCCACATGGCAATGTCCCTTCCCCAATGAAAACTTACTTCATGGACAGATCCTCCCATATAACCCCCGCAAAAAACAAATACTTTTTTTTAATGAGCAAGGTGTTGAAAAGGTTTTATATTTGTTTTAAGTTTTAAACTTGCTCCTTATTTTAGATGAAAACCCTTTCCTATTTGTTTAATTACATTTCATGAAACTGTAAAGTTATATGAAAACAGTACTTTTGGTAGCGCAGAAAAAAAGATCAGTATTTCTATGTTCTCTGTTTTTATATATAGACAAAAAAGGTACAAGAGCTTTTCATTTCCATTAGAATGAGCCCTATCCTTACGTTCCAGGCCTACAAGGTCGATACGATCACCCCTGGAAAAAAAAACAACAACAAAAAGCCAAATAAACACGCATCCGTGATTTTTCTTCTGGTAAAAATTGCAAAATCCCACATTTTTGCAGATATGAGCTTGAAACATCTACAGTTTCAATCTGATGGTGTGCTTTTCATTAAAATTATATGACTTCAAGAAGGTCTCTCCCACTTTTTCTGAAAATCAGTCAAATTTTCTCTAACCCGTAGCTTTTGATGGGTAAGACTAAATTTAATGAAACTAATATATTTGGAATCAACAAAATAAGTCAATTCTTTCGATATTTCTATTTTTATCAATATACAACATTCTTTCAGTTTATTGTTCCACACCCAAAACAAAACATGTGAGAAAATTTGCCTAATTTTTGAAGAAGAGGACCTCCCCCCCCACTCAAAGCAAGAGAGCTTACTGACAATCTATTTATCAGATACATCAGATCAGATAAACCTATCGTGGAGGTTTCAAGCTACCGTTTAAAAATATGAATAACTATATTTTAGATTATCCAGTTGTAAAAGAAGTAATGGCACACGAAGGCAGTACTGGATTCAATCAAGCTGATTCGCATTATTTGTACTGAAATTAGGCTATGTTTGGTGAGCTGTGTTTCCGTATAAGCTAAACTGAGGGAGGGGGGTGAGCCTTGGTTCAGGTGGGGGTAGGTACGGTGGTTTCATATACGTTCAAAAATTAAATTAAAAAAAAGTTTTTTTAATTGAAAGTAAGGAGCGACATTAAAACTTAGAACGAACAGAAATTTGTCCTAATATGACAGGGGATGTCCCCTCCTCAACGTCTCGCTCTTTCCGCTAAAATTTTATTGTTTAAAAAAATTGAGTTGTGAGATATAATCAAACTTTAGCGTAAGGAGAGAGAGAGAGACGTTGAGGATGGGACAGCCCCGTTCATATCTGGCGTGATTTCTGTTCGTTTTAAGTTTTCATGTCGCTCCTTACTTTCAATTAAAAACTTGCTTTTTAATTTAATTTTTGAACGTTTTTGAATTAATGCAGGTTTTGATTTTGGCTCACCGAATAATTAAAACAAAATTACCCCCCCTCCCCTCTGGATAATACCCTCCGCGAAAAATGAGACTTTCAAATGGTGGGAGTTTTATTTGAGTTTTATTTTTTTAATTTCCGTTGGATACAAGAAATTTGATTCTTGGGTCTTATGCGTAATTCCCTCAAGTTTAAGCTGCGCAATTTTAGAGAAAACACCAGTTTTTTCATTAGTTTCTTCGTTACTTTAGAAATAAATTTGGGCTATAGATTTGCATATTAGAAGGGGGGGTTAAAGTATAGCGGGTCTGCATGCAAAATGTGTTTGGTTTAATTATTCTGCATATTAGATAGATAGATAGAGAAGCGTATTTTAAAACCAAATATACGGCCATGAACATAATAAAATAACATAAATAGATACCCAATTAAAATTCTGAGATAGCCATTTTGTTCAACATAGTCAAAAATCTAATAAACAAGTTTTTTTCAAATTTAATTCAGTAAAGTGCAAAGTATGTTCTGGCCTCTGTAATGCCTTGGGGTTTTGACCGTGCCGTAATTTCTTCAAAATCCTGGGACGGGGGGAAGGGAGTGGGGGCGGTAAAGCTGGAGCCAAGTTATCCAAATTAAGTAAAAATGACGGTGAATATTTTTTTTTTGGGGGGGGATGCAAGAGAAACGAAAAAATAAACAAAAATGTCAAATTGATATGTACTCCCTTGTGATTTCTGGGAATACTTCTGGTGTACGCTGTTGCTATGAAAGTAAAGATTAACATTAAACCCCAAAATGAGCAGAATTTATTTCGTATAGGAAAGGACTATCCCTTCCTCATCCACACCTATGCCTCATGGTCGCAAAAGCTTCAGAGGGTGCTCATTAGATCGGAAATTGAGAGTTCTAGTACTTTTTTTTATAAGTCGAAAGTGTTTGTAGACCAATGAGCTGCGGCAGGGGGTGGGGGTATTTTCTGAGGGAAAGAACCTTCAACGGTTGAGGTTGAAAAATCTTCAAAGTATTGAGATTAAAGTTTAGAGAGTGTTGACAGGTATGTTAAACATGGGCACCGACAAGAGGAGGCAGGGGGGCATGGCCCGCCTGGAAGTTTGGGACTATAAAGTAATTATAAAGTAACCAAAGGAAAGAGAGCAGAATAGGGAAAAACCATGGAAAAATATTTGTTACCCCATTTTTGGCTGCCATCAATAGATAGTGATCCATAATAAGGAAAATATAAGTTCTAATTTGTGACTGAGCAAACCCTAACCAGCTTTCCACAAACATTTTTTCTATCCGATTTGATTGGAGTAAAAATTGTTTTTGTAACTAGGCTATTGTTTTGTGTATTTTTTGTTGCTACTCACTTTTTTCATTTTTAAATACTTTTAATTTAATCGACATCCTTTTTCCATTTTCTTTAGAAAATTGTTTGTCTCAAAGTTTCATTAAATAAATAAAATAAAACAAGCTTATTCAACGGAAAGTAAGGAGCAACATTAAAACTTAAAACAGTTGAATAAACTTGTTTTTTTTCTGATCGTTTTTTAAATAACACCAGGATATATGGCTCTACCTCCAAGGAGAAATCCTCCTCTACATAAAAATATCCTCTGGACAATTACATCTTGCCGTAAATTTACCCCGGACAATTGCCCTTAACATCTCGACGCGAAAATTGAATCGGTAAAGAGAAAGCAAGACATCTAAAGAAATTCGTATATGAATTCTAGCAAATTCACCCAGTTTAAAATTTTTTCTGAAAATTTCACTCCCTGGAAGCTTTCCTCTCCATTGAAAATTCTCCCGGCAGAAAATTTGTCCTTCCTGCCCCAGCCGAAAAATGTATGCACACTTCCCAATAACAGATAAAACAAAGGACATTTTTTATAACTTAAAAACTTACCTCCAGGAGTTGTAGGGGGTCATTTTATGTCAAAAGACAGTTATTAGGCCTTTCAACTATTTTGAAGAAAATAGCAATCTCCAAATTTTGTTGACTATTTTGGCATTGAAATGCACTCTCTTGGTCTGATATCCCTCAAACCAACACGGTAAGGGGTGCAACCCAAGGCCGTTTTCAGGGGGACTCAGGGGAGTTTCCCGGGTGGAATTTATCGAGGGGGGACAAAAATATTTTTGTCCCCCTAATTTTATATGGTCAACAAAAATTACTACCAACAGGAGTTTGGCTACTGCCCCTTTCTCCCTTCCCAAACCATAAAAGTCTCAGGTATGTTATGTCCTTTCCGTTTTATTGAAAACTATATGTATCTCGAACAGCGTGCTTTTGTTTTTCAAAACATCAACGACAAAAAGTGTAAAATCAATATAATAGTCCGTATAACTGTAAGGAACTATTGAAAATAATGAACATTAATTCAAGGAAGCTCAGCATTTTAAGTATTTATTTCACTGTAATTTTTATTACAAAAAAGTGTTTTATTTTACTGCAATTTTAATGTATTATTGAAAATTTACCAGCATTATTTGAAAAACGATCAGAAAACAAATTAAAATAAAAAGAATGTTTTTCAACTGAAAGTAAGGATCAACGTTATACCATAAAACGAACAGATATTATTTTCGTATGAGGAGGTTTTACTCCTCCTTGATACGTTGTTCTTTACGCTAAAGTTTGACTATTTTTAATTGTTGTCCCAAATTTTCTAACGTTGTCTCCTGAAAGACAAGGATTACTTAATGTTAAAATGAGAAGCTTTTATATAACTACAAGAAAAACATTTGTGTGTTTGACAAGTTTATTGTCAAAGCAGACACCGCTATTGTTTACTGCTTCTACTGCAACAATTGTTCTTGAAAAAATTTTATGTGCATAGTCTGGTTTATTTTTATATTGTCAACAAAAGTTACTACTAAGAGGAGTTTGGCTACTGCCCCTTTCTCCTTTCCCAAACCATAAAAGACTTAAGCCTGTTATGTACTTTTCGTTTTATTGAAAACTATACGTAACATTTTTTTTTCAAAATATCGACGACAAAAAAAAAAAAAATCATAGGAAGCGCAGAAGCGGTGCCTACGTCAAGAACGATGTTGGCATAATGTATTTTTTTTAAGATCAGAGGGTTATAGTAAGAGTCAGTGATAAGAGGGCAGATACCCTCCCCACCCTACCCACACGTCGTATTGTCCTAAAATGCGTCTACTAGAAATATTGAGAGACCCCTTCCATTCAAAATAGTCTAAATATCATATAACAAGGCTTTTAGCTTTGAAACAGACCCCAAAGATTAGGGTCAAGGGTCGTAGTTGATGCCCAGGGGTTATTTAAGGTTCTTATGGAAGGGATGGCTGTTTAACTTCAGAAGAGTCTAAATATTTCTCCCTGAAAAAAACTATTTCAATGTAAAACTAAAAAAAATTAATCACAAAAACGTTTTGCATAAAATAAGTTTCCAAAAAAAAAATAAATAACTCAATTAAACCAAAAATTACGAAACAATATAATAAAATAATATACCAAGAATACAACTAACATATATCAGTATCAATAAATAAATGAAACCCAAAACAAAAAAAAATTAAAACAAGTCAAACTCATAACGAGCAGAAATTAACCTAAGTAGGGTTCTAAACTCTATGCTTTCTAAAATCTAGAATATAATTTATACTTTACTTAATTTTTTTTTAATTTTTTCATTTTTATAACTTTAAGAAATAAAAAATAATTAAGATTTTAAGGAATAAATATCAGCATATGTGTATGCACACTTCACAATAACAAATAAAACAAAAGACATTTGTTATAACTTAAAAACTTACCTCCAGGGGCTGTAGGGGGTCATTTTATCTCAAAAGACAGTTATTGGGCCTTTCAACTATTTTGAAGAAAATAGCTATCTCCAAATTTTGTTGACTATTTTGGTATTGAAATGCACTCTCTTGGTCTGATATCCCTCAAACCAACACGGTAAGGGGTGCAACCCAAGGCCGTTTTCAGGAGGGGCTCAGAGGAATTTTCCGGGTTGACTTTATCAAGGGGGGACAAAAATACTTTTTTCCCCCTAATGTTATATGGTCAACAAAAATTACTACCAATAGGAGTTTGGCTACTGCCCCTTTCTCCCTTCCCAAACCATAAAAGTCTAAGGTATGTTATGTCCTTTCCGTTTTATTGAAAACTATATGTATCTCGAACAGCGGGCTTTTGTTTTTCAAAACATCAACGACAAAAAGTGTAAAATCAATATAATAGTCCGTATAACTGTAAGGAACTATTGAAAATAATGCACATTAATTCCAGGAAGCTCAGCGGTTTAAGGATTTATTTCACTGTAATTTTTATTACAAAAAACCGTTTTATTTTACTGTACTTTTAATTCATTATTGAAAATTTACCAGCATTATTATAAAAATGATCAGAAAACAAATAAAAAAAAAAGCATGAATTTCAAATTAATTTTATGATCATATTACTTATAGACCAATTTACAATAAAAAATAAATAATTGTAAGTAAAGTAAGATTAAGTTTTTTCTAGACCATTTAATATACCTTTAACTATAATACTTGTCGTTCCCTTTTTTATGTGTCTTTTAACTAAAACTGATCTCTAGTACTGCTATACTTATTTAAGTTTGGATCCCCTTTCACAGACTCGCGGATGTAGTTTTTAAGAAAATGAAATACGTGTCTGTTTAGTTTCACTCGTAATTTCTATTCGTATCATGGGTAAAAACAAGAAGAAAAGAGTCTCTCGTGTCACATCCATCAACATATACAAAGAAAAAAAATGAAATTCTAAAGCTTGAAAGAAGAAATAAGAGGTATTTGAAAGACTGTGAGCTAAAAATGGTAAGTACAATATGCAAATCCACAGATGAAGATGAATAACAGGGAGTTAAAATCAATAAGGATGGTTACTAAACAAACTTTAAAGCAAAGGTGTCAGAAAAGATTGATACCCAAGGGAACTTTGAAAATGATAAGCTGGACATGGAGTTCAAGGAGTGCATGAAAATTAAACAGTGCATGGATATTAAAGAGTGCATGGACACTAAAGAGTGCAAGGACACGGAAAATGTGGACTACCAAGAGAATATGGTGGAATGTTTTCGACTGGAAGTAGAAAATAAGTTCCAGATTAATGACGCCTATGATGAAAACAATAAAAGAAACCCATAACAAAAAAGTAACATTAACAAAACGGTATACATAGCCAATGAACTATGTGAAGACAAATACCAGGGCTCTTACTAAACACAGATTTATAGTACACAGCCAGATAAAAGTAAATCGGCTTTTAATAAGCCGTCTCTGAATGTTTGTTTTTTGTCAAAAAAAGAACAAGATTTTCAAAATGAATAACCAAGTGTAATTCAAACAATACATGGCGCCTCACGTCCTAATTCAGTGATTGATACCTAAGAGACCTTTGAAAATGATAAGCTGAACATGGAGTTCAAGGAGTGCATTAAAATTAAAGAGTGCATGTAAATTAAAGAGTGCATGGACACTCAAGAGTGCTAGGACACGGTAAAGGTGGACTACCAAGAGAATATGGTGGAATGTTTTTGACTGGAAGTAGAAAATGAGTTCCATATTAATGACACATATGATGAAAACAATAAAAGAAACCTAGAACAAAAAAGTAACGTTAACAAAACAGTATACATAACCAATGAACTATGTGAAGACAAATACCAGGGCTCTTACAAAACACAGATTTATAGTAACCAGCCTGAGATAAATAGATCGGCTTTTAATAAGCCGTCTCTGAATGTTTGTTTTTTGTCCAAAAAAGCACAAAATTTTCAAAATGATCGACTAAGTGTAATTCAAACAATCAACGGCACTTCACTGCCTATTCCAGCGGACCCATATATTTACGAAACCAACAAATTAGCACTTAGATTTACTGAGGCTGCTATAATCTTAATGATCGCTCCCGAAACTCGTATATCAAAGTTTAGACTCTGCAACAACAAAGTTCCAGCCTATCCTACTGCAGATAGTATTTTTTCAGTATGTTCAGATAGTTTTCAAAACTTACAAGAGTACAAGGCTAATGGTTACCATTATAGCAGAAGTAGTGGGGGACACTCAATATCTGCACCCTCTGTTCATCCAAACTTCAGATAGAGAGTTAATCAACAGATGATTGAAGGCAAGATGGTTGATTTGAAGAGTTATATCTTTCGATATGAGTAATGTGCATTCAACTGTCCCCTTGAGCACTGCCTATATACGGTGATTCATTATGTTGGTACTTGTGACAGAAAATCCAATTGTGACCCCCATGGAAACCATAAAAAGAAAGAAGGAATAAAAGCTATCCCTTTTGTTCCTTCTGAGAAATCTGTATTAATAAGAGCCAAAAATGTAGTCAAAACCGCACCACTGACGCCTCGAGAACATTTCCATAACGAGTTGAGCAAGACAGTGAATGAGCTGCAGACAAATGTTCCAAAAAGTAAGCGGCAGGTAAAGGTTGACTTTTCTTTGGCCAGAAAAAGCAAGATATCCAAAGAAACGTGAAACATGAGTCGATATCTTATTACGGAAACTGATTTCGTTGTGACAGAAAATATTTTTGGGCAAGGAGAAGCAGCCGTTACCTGTATATCAGAATTTGCCATCTTAGAGCTTGATTACTTTGTAAAACACGGTATCCCTATAGTGTTCTATAATGATACCAAATATCACATTGGAAATTACTGGGTTTCAGCTCTGACATTCCGATATCCTGACTTCAACCAGAAGGGGACAACTCCTCTGATTCCAATTGCATTTTTACTTCACACAAATAGATCAGCTGATTCGCACGAAGAGCTGTTTATATTTATAATTAAGACAGCACCAAGTATAAAGTCAATTAGCAAGACTTGTGGTTGTGAGAAAGAACAGTATATATAGGCGGCGAGAAAAAAAATAGGTCCTATTAGTAAGGATTACCATTGCTGGATACACCATTGTATTAATGAACAAACTAAAATTAATACCATGGGGGCACCTCTAGACGATATCAAGGTAGTTTAAGAAGATATTCTACAGTTGCTAAGATAAAAAAGTGAAGATGAGTACTACCAAATAAGAACTGACAGGCTCGTGAAATGGTCCATCCCTGCATTCACCTACTTTCGAGATAATTTGGAATCTGACATGTTGAAGCATGATTGTGCCTTCATCGTTTCCCAGATTCCTGATTTTAATCCAGTCTCCGGAATAGCAACAATACCGCAGAGTCATTCAATGCTGTGATGAAAAGAGTTATACAACAACAGCGAGATATACCAATGGATAGATGTATCTTGGGCCTTCTTTGTTTAGATAATGAATATAATACACAGGTGTCCCGTGGATATAAGAGAATTAGAGATTATAGACTCCTTGAGAAGGCACAGAAGGAAAATGTAGCTCATATTAAGAAGTAAGAAGATCCACTTGAACCGAGGAAAGTAACGTTTCTGCGGATGGTCCAAGAAGTAGACGTATCAAATTCCTTTTGGGAAACAAATACGACAAGAGAAGATTACCAGCAAAGTAGTTTAGTTGACATAGCAGAAACGCTATGAAGAAAGGGACATGTTACATTTTGCAACGAAAAGCAAGTGTATCTTGTTTCAAGTCTGACTAGAAAGAAGTTTAATGTTGTGACACCACGAACAGAAACAATCACTGTTAGAGGAAATAAATTGTTACAAAGGGTGCTAAGCGGAATAGCTTGGTTGAAGTTTATGATTGTTGTTATGATTTTGGAATCCCTGCATGTCCTTGCAAAATAATAGTTTCAAGACTTCGAAGACTTGCAATAGTAACAGCAAAATCAGTTATACAGGTTAAAACACTCAGGAAAGTGAAACGGAGATCTAAAAGGTACATGACGGCAGGAATAAAAAGCTCATTGACCATTCAGGACTGTTATGATATTAAACCGGCAGCAGAGTCTCTAGCAGCCCAGGAATTGTTATCTACTGCTGATAGTGATTATCAGAATGAGGAGAGTTTTTCACAATCAATTAATGAAACTGCAAAAGCTAACTTGAAAACAAGCCGGGAACAGAATACATTAGAAACGGGTTTCAGAAATGAAAAAAAAGAAATTATTGAAGTAGCTTCACTTAAAAAGAGTTCCAAACCCCAATCGAAAAGCTCTGATGGGAATCATAGTTCAAAAGATTCAAAGAAAGTGGAAGTTGCACAGTTTGTGGAAACTTTTCGAAAAAGGCTGCATAGCCCCACTCAACTGGTGAAACCCCAAAAAAGGGTAAGGAGACTAAATCTTTGTGTTGAAGCTAACCAGTCTATAATTCCTACATCCCTTTGTCATGGTTACGCGTTTAAAGTTCCCATAAGTGATTTGTATGATGAAGCAAAGCAAGTGATCCAGCATTTAAAAAGACTTTTTGGAATAGTGGTCAAATCTACCGATTCTGCTATCGTAGAAAACGCAGAGAGACTAGATTGGTGGAGAGCTACTGGTTTCCCTTGAGGGAGGACACAGACGTGTTTCCAATTTTCTTTCAAGATATTGAATCACTGCTGACGCCTGATACTTGGCTCACAACTGGAATTGTTTCATACCTCGTGAATCTTGTAACTTCTAGCTGTGCGTCAGCAAGAACTATCGATAGCTACTCTACTTTCAACTTGACAAGTATTGATGCTTTGAATACTTACCCAGATACGCCTAGAGAGAGTTTTAGTGATGTTACGAATGATTTCAGTGTTTTGTCTGCTCCATTGTGTGTCAATATGTGTGTTATAAAGAATACGAAGTAAAAGAGTCATTTAATTTTAGGAATATGTGATTTCTCTAAGAAAGATTTCTATCTTCTTGATAGCCAGAAGCCGTTAAACCACGCTCACGAGAGGCTAGTTACGTCCAACCTAAAAAATCTGATGAAAGGAGTAGATAAACAATACATAGAACATGAAATTGACTCTTACAGAATAGCTCCACAAGTAGATTCTTCAAGCTGTGGGCTTCTTGTTGTCAAATATTACCAAGACTATACAAATGAAATAACCTAACTGGGAAGCGCAATGTCAATTGATCTTCCATCACCTTCTAAGTACAAGACGTCAAAAGGAAGATCTACACTATCGAAGAAATTCATAGATTTATATACCTATGAAACTGAAATGTTAAATAAGAAAAATATTGAACTAATTAATAAATATATACTCAAATTTGCTGTCCAGGTACTTGAATCTCTTCTAATGCAGGACGGAAGAGAAACATGTTATAAATGTCGAAAACAGATGCCAGAAAACATGCAAATCATATGTGAGAACTGTCCAGTGGTTGTATGGAGTGAAGGCTAAAGAAGATCCTGCAGGGACTTCTGTAGGCTCTGATTTGTCTAAATAGGAAAACAGACACAAATAATTAGTCAGACACCAACACACAAAGAGAGGCAAACACGGTCAGACACACAAAACAAAAAACTTCTAAAATACGCTTGGGATCACAAAAAACGATAAAACAGACAAACTAAACAATTAGACATCAAGACTAAACATTATGAATCATATGTTATAAGCTGAAAACTTCTAAAATACACATATAATTTGCATCAAAGCTACCACAGACACGATAAACCGAAAAAATCACAACTAGATATCCTAACTCATGTGTTCTATAATAAACTTCCAGAAAACGCTTGGAAAAACCAATAAAGCTAATACATACATGCTAAACAACGAAACAGAAGAACTAAATAACTTCTTCAAAAATACACTTGTAAACACAAAGAGGGCTAACACTGACAAGCTAAACCCCTTGAGAGCACAACTAAACATCCTAAATCATAAATTGTCAAACTAAAAACTTCCAAAGAAGAATGGAAACACCAACAGTGCGAAAAAATACAAGGTAAACCTTTAGACATTTCGAATAAACACCATACCTTAAACGTTTCAAACAAAAAACCTCAATAAATTGGTATCAACAAAAACGCTCAAACCGACACTATAAACCACGGAACAGTGAAACTAAACATCCTAAATCTTACTTTTCAAACTAAAAACTTCCACACTACACTTGGAAAAACCAAAACCGCTAACGCTGATAAGACCAACCAAGAAGCCGAAAATTAAGTACCTTCTTCCAAAATTTTCTTTGAAACACCAACACAGGTTATACGGGCAAGCAATACCGTGAAAAATCACAACTAAACATCCTAAATCATACTCTATAAACTAAAAATTACCAAAATACACTTGGAAGCATCATTTTTACCAAGAAAATG